>NW_028318466.1:1420000-1579166 GCF_062004578.1 Staurois parvus | reverse complement strand
GATTGTTCCAGGTCAGTTGTTATTAAGTGTTCTTGCATGGCAAGACCACTTACTGTTATCTCACATATATATTCTTATTATTAAAGCCAAATTTACCACCCTAACTCTTCCCACAGTTTTTACACTACATAGACAGTAATATACTGAAACGTGCGGCTTGTTCCCGATTGGTGTACTATTACTTTGTGGAACGTTTCGCCGAATGGTTCACGAAATATCGGCGTTTTTGTGAAATTGGTCCCATAGGAATGAATGGCAGAATGTTCAAAACTAGAGTGGGAGCTGACAAAAGCTAGAGTGTGAGCTGAAAAATCAGGACATGATTTCTAAACTGCCATCACTCCCTCATTTTCAAGCCCACCTACACAAATCTTATATCAAAACGTTCAGCTATCCCTCCTGCCACTAACAATGTCCACGGCTAAGCCATAGTCCTGATAGTTTTCACAATATGACCATTTGTTTGCAACTCACGCCGCCCATTGACATTCATTGAAACTCCACTCTAGACACCTGAAATTTGAAGGGCAATTTCTAAACTGTGACTGTGCCTTCATTTTTAATATTTCAGAGACATACTATGCATCAAAATGTAGGTCTGGGTCTTGTGATTCTCACAATATAAAGCTCTTTGGTGTAGGATTTATAATTTTTAAACTACAACCGTTTGAAGATGGCAACTGCCAGTGAAGTGAGCAAGTTGGAGCAGTTTGTTTTTAACCGCTCTTCTCTGCCCTTGCTGTAGAGTGAGTTGTCATAGGAACCCAGGTGTGTGAGCAGGCAGCAGAGTGACAAGCCACTCCGCCCACTCCAGTTGTAGACTACTGGTGGAGGCAAGAACACTTCACACAATTTCCCCAGAAATTGTAGCTTTTCTGGTTAATATAAAAGAATCCTCAAGACTTCAGGCAATTGCCGTATTTTTCACTCCATAAGACGCGCCTAGGTTTTAGAGGAGAAAAACAAGAAAAAAAATATTCTGAACCAATGGACTGCAGACACAGTACAGGGGATGACCAGAGACTGCAGACACAGTACAGGGGATGACCAGAGACTGCAGACATAGTACAGGAGATGACCAGAGACTGCGGACACAGTTCAGGGGATGGCCAGAGACTGCGAACACAGTTCAGGGGATGACCAGAGACTGCTGACACAGTACAGGGGATGGCCAGAGACTGCGGACACAGTACAGGATATGGCCAGAGACTGCGGACACAGTTCAGGGGATGACCAGAGACTGAGGACACAGTACAGGAGATGACCATAGACTGCGGACACAGTACAGGGATGACCAGAGACTGCGTACACAGTACAGGGAATGACCAGAGACTGCGGACACAGTACAGGGAATGACCAGAGACTGCGGACACAGTACAGGGAATGACCAGAGACTGCGGACACAGTACAGGGAATGACCAGAGACTGCGGACACAGTACAGGGAATGACCAGAGACTGCGGACACAGTACAGGGAATGACCAGAGACTGCGGGCACAGTACAGGGAATGACCAGAGACTGCGGACACAGTACAGGGAATGACCAGAGACTGCGGACACAGTACAGGGAATGACCAGAGACTGCGGACACAGTACAGGGAATGACCAGAGACTGCGGACACAGTACAGGGAATGACCAGAGACTGCGGACACAGTACAGGGAATGACCAGAGACTGCGGACACAGTACAGGGAATGACCAGAGACTGCGGACACAGTACAGGGAATGACCAGAGACTGCGGACACAGTACAGGAGATGACCAGAGACTGCGGACACAGTACAGGAGATGACCAGAGACTGCGGACACAGTACAGGAGATGACCAGAGACTGCGGACACAGTACAGGAGATGACCAGAGACTGCGGACACAGTACAGGGGATGACCAGAGACTGCGTACACAGTACAGGGAATGACCAGAGACTGCGGACACAGTACAGGGAATGACCAGAGACTGCGGACACAGTACAGGGAATGGCCAGAGACTGCGGACACAGTACAGGGAATGGCCAGAGACTGCGGACACAGTACAGGGAATGGCCAGAGACTGCGGACATAGTACAGGGAATGACCAAAGACTGCGAACCTTTGGGGAGGGAAGGGGAACGGGGACCTGAATTTGACAGGTACCCGCTCCCACTTCCGCGGAGTTGTCCTCCCTTCTTCCCGCGGTTGCTTCTGTGACAGCCGGGTGCCCACTGCGCATGCGCAAGAAGCGCTGCGCTTTGTGAATGGCCCGGAGCCTTCTAGGACCTGTCATGTGTCCCAGAAGACACCGGATCATTCACAAAGCGCGGCGCTTCGCGCGCATGCGCAGTGGGCACCCGGCTGTCACAGAAGCAGCCGCGGGAAGACTGCAGCGCTGGAGCGAGGAACAGGTAAGGTCCTGCAGGAGAGAAGAGCTGAGCGGCCGGCCTGATATTCTGACATGGTGGCGGCAGAAATGCTGGACCGGCCGATTTACATTCGCTCCATAAGACGCACTGACATTTTCCCCCCTTTTTTGGGGGGAATAAAGTGCGTCTCATGGAGCAAAAAATACGGTAACTTTTTTTTTTTTGTTGAGGTTTAGCAATCGTAGCACATATATTTTATTTATTTTTTAACATTTAATTCTTTAACCACCTCCCGCCCGCCATATAGTAATATGACGGATGCAAGGTGGTTCTCTCGTTCTGGGAGGACATCATATGGCGTCCTCCCATTCTACCCGCGCATGCGCGGCTCCCGGAGCACGCAGCGCGTCGATCAGCGGTGCGCTGTGTCCCTCGGACGCAGCAGATCACCGTTCCATGGAAAGAGCTGAAGATGTCAGCTCAGTCATGTGATCAGCTGTGTCCAATCACAGCTGATGACATGTAAACAGGGAAATGCCGGTTATCGCTGTCACGCTGACAGCTCGTGAGAAGAGGAGAGGCGGTAATCGGCATTCCTCGGAGGGGACATGTACACAGATCATCAGAGCACTGATGATCAGTGTACCCTGATGATCTGTGTAGCACCAGCAGCGCCACCTGTCAGTGTCCAGTGCCATCTCTCAGTGCTCATCCATGCCACCTGCCAGTGCCCATCAATGCCACATATCAGTGCCCATCTGAGCTGCCTTTCAGTGCCGCCTATCAGTGTGCATCAGTGCCGCCTATCAGTGCCCGTCAGTGCTTCCTATCAGTGCCAGTCAGTGCTGCCTTTCAGTGCCCATCAGCAATGCCTGTCAATGCCCATTAGTGCCACCTATCAGTGTCCAACAGTACAGCCTATCAGTGCCCATCACTGCAGCCTCATTAGCGCACATCAGTGAAGGAGAAAAATCACTTATTTACAACATTTTATAACAAAAACTAAGAAAAATCGTTTTTTTTTTTTTCAAAATTTTCAGTGGTTTTTGGTTTAAGAAAAAAATGAAAAAAAAAACAGAGGTGATTAAATACCACCAAAATAAAGCTCTATCTAGTACAAAAAAATGATAAAAATTTCATATGGGTACAGTGTTGCATGAACGAGCAATTGTCATTCAAAGCGCAACAGTGCTGAAAGCTGGAAATTTGCATTGGCAGGAAGGGGGTATAAGTGCCCTGTAGGCTAGTGGTTAAAGGATACTATACTCCGTTTTCTATCTCCCTCTCCTAGCTTCCAGGTTTTATTAGGACATGCACCTTGAATTACTGCTGTCACTTACTGAAGATCAATGCTTAATGAGAACTGATGTATCTAGATGCATTTTAGTCAGCCAAAACACTTAAAGCAGTGAGGCAGGTGGTGGTCTTGTTAAGTGGCCTGAGAAGTGGAGAACCATGTTTCATAGTTTCATGAGTGTTAGAACTGGAAAGTACAGAGGCCTCAATGCAATGGGTTAGAGAATATTTTATCATCTCAAAGCTGCCATGCTGAAGAGCAGCAACTTATATATTGCCAATTAAATGTTTCTAATACTTAAAGGTAGTAGATCTATTGATTTGTACATTACAGAACACAGAATGAGTATTTAGATACATTGGGTTGTTCTGCTCCATTCTGGAGATTGGACATTGGCAAAACAAAGCTGTCCAGACAATTCCTCCTAATCCCAGCATGTCTTTTTTGCTGTCTTAGGTGAACAGATGTGTCTCTCCTTTATTCCTTTTTATCAAGATTTTATTTTTAATCTAGCAAGTTTTCAAGCTCCCTACGTTGACTTACCTAAAGTGACTAGTCTGTGTCATCAATTTAGGATTTTTTTCAGTGCACTCCCTATTGCATCCAGTCCTGTTTCGTGATTGGCCTAACCCAGAAAAAGACATTACCCCTCATTAAGGTTTTGGCCAACTATTCCTTAATGGAGGAGAGCTTCCTAAGGAAGTGAACTGTCCCCATTTTGGACCCAGGTATTTTCTGTCTTAACAAAACCTTAAATGTCCCTATTGAGGGCATACTTGTATTTAAAGACCCAGTGGATAAAAGTCTTAGAAGCCCTTTCTTAGGCCTTATTCTCCTTGCAGGTTCTGCCCTGCAACCAGCCTTTGTGACCATGTTCATTTGCCAAACATTTACTGACCTTTTCAATGGTTATATCCAAGGATCCTGTACCTATCCTTTTTTTTGTAAGGCCACCAGGTCCAAGGCAATGCCATAAATCCTGGACCCCAAAATCCTCCCAAGTCCAAAGCAAATTGTCCTCATAACGAGGAGGCGCTCCCATCTGGTCCCATGGCATTTCAAGCATTTGGGTCTAGAATCGTGTATCTATAAACTGGAATTTCAATCTCTGCCTTTGCCCCGCTTTCAGTGAAGGAAATAGGTATTTGATCCCCTGCTGATTTTGAATGTTTGCCCACTCACAAAGAAATTATCAGTCTAAAAATCAATGGTAGGTGTAATGTAACACTGAGAGACAGAATAGCAACAACAAATTCTAAAGAAATGCATGTCTAACAAATTATGCACTGATTTGCATGTTCATGAGGGAATTAAGTATTTAATCCTCTATCATTCAGCAGGATTTCTGGCTACCAGGTGTCTTTCATACAGGTAACAAGCTGAGATTAGAAGCAGTCCCTTAAAAGGAGTGCTACGAATCTCATTTTGTTACCTGTAAAAAAGACACATGTCCACAGGAGCAATCCAACAGTCAAATTCCAAACTCTCCACCATGGCAAACACCAAAGAGCTGTCCAGGGATGTCCGGATCAAGATTGTAGACCTACACAAGGCTGGACTGGGCTACCAAACTATCGCTAAGCAGCTCGGGGAGAAGGTGACAACAGTTGGTGCAATCATTCGTAAATTGAAAAAACACAAAGCAACTGTCAGTCTCCCTAGTTCTGGTGCACCATGCAAGATCTCACCTCGTGGAGTGTCAATGATCATGAGAACAGTGAGGAATCATCCCAGAACTACACGTGAGGATCTTGTCAATGGTCTCCAGGCAGCTGGGACCACAGTCACCAAGAAAACAATTGGTAACACACTACGCCGACAAGGATTGAAATCCTGCAGAGCCTGCAAGGTCCCCCTGCTCAAGAAAACACATGTCCAGGCCCATCTGAAGTTTGCCACTGAACATCTGAATGATGCAGAGGAGGAGTGGTTGAAAGTGTTGTGGTCAGATGAGACCAAAATCGAGCTCTTTGGCATCAACTCAACTCACCGTGTTTGGAGGAGGAGGAATGCTGCCTATGACCCCAAGAACACCATGCCAACTGTCAACCATGGTGGTGGAAACATTCTGCTTTGGGGGTGTTTTTCTACAAAGGGGACAGGACAACTGCACCGCATCAAAGGGACGATGGACGGGTCAATGTACTGTCAAATCTTGGGTGAGAATCTTCTTCCCTTAGCCAGGGCATTGAAAATGGGTCGTGGATGGGTGTTCCAGCAAGACAATGACCCAAAACGCACGGCCAAGGCAACAAAGGCGTGGCTCAAGAAGAACCACATTAAGGTCCTGGAGTGGCCTAGCCAGTCTCCATACCTTAATCCGATTGAAAATCTGTGGAGGGAGCTGAAAGTTCAAGTTGCCAAACATTAATGACTTGGAGAGGATCTGCCAATTTCCCTTCAAACCTTGCAACTAAACACTGTAGTAGCATGGGACAAGAGGTTGTGGCCTCTGGATTGGTTGTAATGTACAGTTAAGAAGATAGGATGTTTTACTTGCCATAATATCATTTATACAGTATGGCGTACTTTATAGGACACAGGTCTCTCCCCTCTGTTCTTATGATCCACTCCTACTATTGCTTGCTAACAAAACTGTGGCATGCTGGGAGTGGTAGGGGTGGACTGTCTTTACAGCTTTGTTTTGCCAGTGCTCAATCTCCTAAAGGCAGCAGCGTAACCCAGTGTACCTGAAAATGTAGCCTGTGTTCAGTATTGTACTCTATGAAGATTGTTTTAAGGTCACAAATCTTTTTTTTTTTTTTGGTATATCTCAGTTTTATAGACCATTGTCTTTTTGTTACAAATGTCACATGGTTATTGTAGTGTGGTTTCTACTGTATGGTGTCTGGGACAGATTTAGATATCAAGTGTAAAAAAAAAAAAAAAAGTGTAGAACTATATTGACAAAATGTTTGTGTTTTTTTTTTTTTGTATTGTAAAATAAACATTTAATGAATTGCATAGTGGTTTTGTACATATATACTTTTATTATGGTCAGGAGTTTTACAGGGTTTTTTTTTTATTAATTGATTAATTTATTTTTAGTTGGCTAAATGTGAAATATTGCAACCTAATAATATATATTGTTCTATCCATTTACAGTGGGTAAAATAAATATTGAACATGTCACCATTTTTTTTTTTTGGTAACTATATTTCTAAAGGTGCTACTGATATGAAATGTTCACCAAATGTCAGTGGCAATCCATGCATACAAAGAAACCAAAACAAATTCATTTAGAAATTAAGTTGTGTCATAAAATGGAATGAAACAGGGAAAAAGTATTGAACACATGAAGAAAGGGAGGTGCAAAAAGGCATGGAAAGCCAAGACACCAGCAGAAATCTATCAGTAATTTACAAGCATTTCTGCCCTTCATCAGTGCATATTAATATCATATGTTTCAGTCTCAACTGATGGCCTATAAAAAGATGTCTCATTACCAAGGTATCACACATAAAAATATCTTGTGATGGGTAAAAGCAAAGAGCTGTCTCATGACCTTCGCAGCATTATTGTTGCAAAACAAACTGATGGCATTGGTTACAGAAGGATTTCTAAACTTCTGAATGTTCTAGTGAACACTGTTGGGGCCATAATCTGAAAGTGGAAAGAATATCATTTCACCATAAACTGGCCACGGCCCGATGCTCCTCACAAGATTTCTGACAGAGGAGTGAAAAGAATTATCAGAAGAGATATCCAAGAGCCAAGAACCACTTGAGGAGAGCTTCAGAAAGACCTGAAATTAGGTACAATTGTTTCAAAGAAAACAATAAGTAATGCACTCAACCGCCATGGCCTGTATGCACACTCACCACTCAAGAATCCATTGCTGAAAAAAAAAGCATGTTGAAGCTTGTTTAAAGTTTGCTGTACAACATTTAGACAAGTTGATGAAAGACTGGGAGAATATAGTCTGGTCAGATGAGACCAAAATGTAACTCTTTGGATGCCATAATACACACCATGTTTGGAGGTCAAATGGCACTGCACATCACCCCAAAATCACCATACCAACATTGAAGTTTGGAGGTGGGAACATCATGGTGTGGGGTTGTTTTTCAGCATACGGTACTGGCAAACTTCATGTCTTTGAAGGAAGGATGAATGGAAAAATGTACCAAGACATTCTTAATAAAAATCTGCTGCCATCTACCAGGATGATGATGAAACGAGGGTGGACATTTCCGTAAGACAATGATCCCAAACATAAAGCCAAGTAAACTCAATTGGTTTCAAAGAAATAAAGCTGCTAGAATGGCCAAGCCAATCACCTGACTTGAATCCAAAAGAAAATCTATGGAAAGATCAGAGTTCATAGAAGAGGCCCACGGAACCTTCAAAATTTGAAGACGGAGTAAAAGAATAGGCCAAAATCATACCAGAGCAATGCATGTGACTTGTTTCTCTATGCAGGAGGCTTCTTGAAGCTGTCATTACCAACAAAGGATTTTGTACGAAATATTAAATAGATTTCAGTTTGCGTGTCCAAATTCTTTTTTTCCCCGTGTCATCTGATTTTACTACACATAACTTAATTTCTGAACGTATTTGTTTTGGCTGCTTTGTATGTATGGATTGCATGGGTTGTCGCTAACGTGATGAAAATTTCACCTTTAGAAATATATTTACAGAGAAAATGGTGATGTGTTTAATACTTATTTTACATGCTGTACATGTGAAGTAATAAGCTGGCATATGCATAAATACATTTTTTGTTCGACCCAGCAGGCTCACTGAAGAAAATCAATAGATTCTCCCATCCACACTAAACAGCTTGGATAGATGAATCTCCCACTGTTGTCTATTGAATTCTGACAGGCAACCTCTGTGGCTGCGGTCGCTGTTCAGTCAACTTATTTCCACCTGGCTCCTTTGATTTCTAGATTTTTGTTATGCCAGGTGGTGTCACAAGGGCCACCAACAGCTCGCATTTTGGCCAATTTATGGGTAATTTGAACAGTGTATAGCCAGCTTAAAGAGTAACTCCACTTTGTGCTCTGTGTACATTGCAAGAATTTGAACAAACATTGCAGGTGCCTACCTTTTTTTGTTCTGAAAAAAAAAGCGGTTTACCTGTGTCCATGTGCAGAGTGAATCTGTATGGGAGTGACTTTATAATTATCTATCAGCTGCTGTGCCTACAGGGCTCTGAGGAAAGTGGCAGGGTCTGCATACCTTTAGACATGATTTTCTTTGGAACTATCTCACCAAAAATGAAATTGTTGTTGCAGGGGATGCCCAGAATTTGAGTTGTATTTTAGTGCAGACTTCTGAGAAAATCAGCCAATCACACAGGCAGGAATTGACATATCTGGGGGGCGTTCTGTACACCATTTGTGTACAGAACACCTCCACATAGCCATATTGCATTGCATTTTACAAAAAATTACAGATTAAAAAGGAAAGGTCATGTTTAATGACATTCAATTACAATATGACTTTTGTTGCAATTGTATAAAGTGTGCGTGTGTGTAATTTTTTTTTTCTTTGCTAATTTGTTTTCCCCACTTGTTAACTAGTGGAGTTACCCTTTAACTCTCAGCTATGCTAAAAGAAAGCCATTGAGTACATAACTTGGTGAGCCATCCAGCCACTCCTCATTCAGCCATAAGGTGACGCACCCTCTTATCAGCAGCTGCTGCTTGCGAGAGGTTTGGTAGCATGCCCCTTCGACAGAAGTCGATCAAACTATCAACTTCTGTCAAGCGACAACCATACCGATCAGAATTTGGCAAGTCCCTGCTGAACTGGCTGAATTTTGATCAATGTCAGCCACAGCAAGTCTCCATTCAAGCTCTGTTGTTCTGTCTCTTTTGTTTATACCCATAAAACAAAGATGTAATAACATTTTATAAAGTTGAAATACATGCATTCTAAATTGTAGGTTGGATTTGATGAATGTTGATCCTTTTTCAACAGTAAGTTTAATAAATTTTGCTATGTGTTTACAAGGTTTCTGGTGTTGGCTACAATCGATTTGGTGAAGTTACTGTTGACGGTGATATTATTCATGGTTTTTGCAATACATCCATCAGCAAAGTAGTTGAAGTAAGTTTTTTTTTTTTTTCTTTTTACTTATGCCTCCAATTCTTTCCTGTGCTGGCAAGCTGATTAATGCCAGGTTAAGAGTTTGACCTAGAGACGGAATTGCAGTTAAATAAATGAATTGTAACGCCACAACCTCTTGTAAGACATTTATCACAATGACCCTTGGTATGGATAATACATTATTTATTATGAATCTCTAGATTAGCCTGTCTAGTGCCTTGGCTAGCCATATTGCTCACATCCATAACTCAAGGTAAAGTGGTCAACACGCAAGAATAATGGGCAATAAGACATGCTATACTGTAGAATTCTGTTAGAGGTCACAAGCATTCCTTGATCATACAATAGGTGGACAATGAAATACATACATCCACAATGTCACAGTGCGTTGCATAGTCTGTGAAATGTTCTTAATGCCAGCCATAGCTGAGCATACTACTGCTTTGAGACCTGGATAATACGGGGATGAAACGAGATGTATTTAAAACAGGTGGTAGTATGTTGCAATGTTGTTTCAAAATAATAGACAAACATACGGCCTAACGCACACTTGATGTTTTTAATGCCGCTGTCTGGTGTTTTTTCTTTTTTGCCTCTAAACACCCCTGTAAATGCGCTAGGTGCGTTTTAGTGCTTGAGCTTTAATTCATTTCAATGACCAGCATAACTTAACGCCCAAGAGCTTGATGCACCTAAATGTGCCTACACTCATTTGAAAGTATCAAGCATTTTTTTCTTTTCCTTCCTAAACACTGCTGCCAGGAGGTATATCATCTATTAGAGATTTGCCAAATGTCCAGGGTGCATGAGGCCTAAGACGCATGGGCAGAAGTGTACCCATTTCGGCTTCAAAGGCAACATATAGGGTGTTGAAATACCAGGTTCTTGGGCAGATGCAGTAGCAGTTTGGAGAAAAAAAATTAACATCTCAATAAAAGATGATAGTGTTTTGATTTGTTCCAACTATTGGAACGGTTGCCTTTGACGGCCGGCTTGGTGTGCAAATCAATGTGAAAAAAAGCATTAACGAAGACATGGAAATAATCAAGGATTAATATACGGGAAACTATCAATGCAACTAATGGCCACATGGTGTATTTTTTTTTTTTTTTGTGATGATGATCTTTTAAGTTTTCAGAGACCATTTAAAGTATATCCAAAGCCAGAACTGTGTTTTTAATTTTGATTGATGAGTGTGGGGAGTGATTCAAATCCCTGCCATGGGGTCGCAGCAGAAAGAACACGGACATTTCTATAAAGTGGGGTGTACAACCCTGTAAGACAGTTGTAGCCCTATTGGAAGGTTCCCCTTCTTTCCCGTGACAAATGTAAAATTCTGGATTTCTAGGGTGAATCTACCCTGCAGCAGCACAGACAGCAATAGGAATGTGTTGGGGTTTCAACATTTTTCTTTCTACTTTAAACAAAAGGTTTAAGCTTTAGATATGATTAGGGATTTAGCTATGGGCCACACTAGGGTTGATTTACTAAAACTGAAGAGTGCAAAATCTGGTGCAGCTTTGCATGGGTAGCATGGTCTAACTTCAGCTTGTTCAATTAAGCTCTGACGAAAAAAAATGGAAGCTGATCGGTTTTTGCACTCTCCAGTTTTACTAAATCAACCCCACTGTCGTAAACTCCTAGTCTCTAAATAATTTATTACTTTTCACGAGCCAGATAAAAACCACAGGCTGCTTGCCTCATGTCTTGGGACCCTGAGACAATTACTAATAGATGATGGACATTTTAGCTAAAATAAAGAAAATTATGATCCCTCTTACCCTCATTTTGCTAAGAGGTTCATACCATTGAGGGATGTGCAATTTATATCGCCGTATGCCCAGGACACGTATCCGGGAAGTATTTTTTACATTTAGCCCTGCTGCGGGCACGCAGCAGAGCTTGACAGATGGAAGCATTCGGGCCGCTGAGCTGGCGCTCGACTGTTTCCACACACTGCGCTAGTGATGCTCACACACCTTTCTCCTTCTGCTTGCCCATCTGCTGGCCTGAAACCAGCGTAGCGGAGTGTCCGCTGGTAGAGGGGAGGGAGGAGAGCGGACACACTCTCCTCCCCTTCTTGTCCTGACCTGGAAGTGACATGTATGACGTCACTTCTGGGTCCCCGTTGACAGATTTCCTGGCTATCAAAGCCCGGAAAGGTATGTAATGCAGTGTGATGTGCACGGCATTACATTCAATGGAGCACAGGGGAGCATGCGAACCCTGGATGTCTCAGAGAATCTGTCACTAAAAAATCATCACATAGGGGACTTTTTGTCCCCTATGTAATGAAAGCATTAAATTAAAAAAAAAAGTTTTTAATTGCAAAAAACTTACAAAGTTACACCCAAGCGGACAAAAAAAAAATACACATTTTTTTACCTGCGAAAAATGTGCATTTATTTTATTTTTTTAAAGGTGAACTTATCCTTTAATGAAGCAGACACTGGAGATTGATTTGGCTGCTCAGCATGTGCTTATACTGAGCACCCAAGTACTTCCATGTGCAAGGGTAACCAGCAGGAATAAAGGTTTTTTGTGGGTGTTTTTTTTTTTTTTTCTTCTCATCGGGGCCAGCACCTCATTTACTCGCTCAGCAGATGCGCTTCTGCTGAACCCTAAGAGCTTGACACTCCCTTTTCCTGATGAGCACCCAATCGGTGCTCATCACAATACAAGGTCTTCCCTCCCTGCTAGTCCCCGGTTGCAGTGCTGGAGACAGGAAGGCGTGGAGGAGATAAACAGCGCAATGGTAAAAACAGAAGTTTAGGTCACCAAAAAGCACCTTTCAGTTATAAAAGCCCCAGAAATTCCTAAAAGCACCTCAGATTTAAATATGGCTTTGGTTAAAAAATTATTTATTTTAGGGGAAAGTAGATTTGGTCCCTGATTTAGTCTCTTGGACAAGTAGTTTTTTTTTTTTGACAGTATTTTTAAATTTTTTTTCGTGTGTGTGTGTGTGTGTATATATATATATATATATATATATATATATGTATATGTGTGTGTAATATACACGGACTTTGTATGCTTTATATATATTCTTATTTCTATTGTGTTTCAGGCCGGATGCGTGTGTAATGATGCAGAAATAAGGAATAATACATTGATGGGCAAGCCAACAGAAGGGGCTTTGATTGCTCTGTCTATGAAGGTAAATTTGTTGCCTCTGGCAAATTTTAAAAAATATTTAAACCGCCTGTTATGACATTTTAGACTTTAAGGCTTCATTCACAGATAACCATTGATTACCAGTGTGCTACAAGATATGGTTTGATGCAGCTATTGTTAAAGAATTGTACTGAACTGTAGGAATTAACTGCCTTGAGTTATTTACTGCTTTTGACTACTGATGTGGATTCTGCTAGCCAGGAATCGTAATCCAGCAATCAGCTTTCCTACAAGTTCACTTCGAGTCACAAAATCTGTGTGATGGGAGGAAGGGCAGGTTAGACATTGCTTTGTATATTTTACTAATATTTAAGGCCTGTCAGAATCAGTGTTAGCTGCATCTTGCCAGTTTATGTATTTTCTGGCAGTTACCGAGGTCTGATTGTGTCTGTATGTCTGACCATCTTCTAAGCTCTATGGTGGGCCTTATGACGGTCACAACATGTTTTACCACATTCTAAGTGTTGAAATTCCCGGTAGAAGAAAGGATGTGGTAGAAAGAGAAACTGATGCAAGTCCTTTCACCTAGAATTTAGTACTTTTATATCTGTACTTGTGGTTTCCTTTCAGCATTACTTTAAGACAAACATAACCCTTCCACAATCTAGAATCCTCAATATAACCCGTGTTAATTTTGACTTCAAATTTCAATATAAAATGCCATTTTAGTTTTAGTCGTATTTTAGTCATCTGAATTGTTTTAGTCGACTAAAATCGTGTTAATTTAGTTGATGAAAATATTTTTCTCAACAAAATTAACACTGAATATAACAAACATATACAAAGGACACCGGGCTTAACACAGCCATCCAAAAAAGTTGTTGTAACGTTTATTTTATTATTCTTTTAAAATAGTAAACATGTTGTACTTATCAGCCCTATGCAATGGTACGGTATAGAGCAGCCCCAAACCTCTTCTGGGAGCCGCTTGCTATGGAGCACAAGTGTAGGCTCGCTCCCAAGCTGTGTTATATGCATCCATAGACATACACAGCATGGCTTGGCCCTGTCCCCCATTCCCTCCTCAGAGGCTTTGATTTACAGCAGTGGAAGCCAATGACTCCCACTGCTGTTGAGTCTCCTGTGAAAAGAGAGAGAGTAGAGAAGAGCTGCTGCAGACGGACACAGTGCTGGATAGTATTTAACCTCCCTAACGGTATTCCCGAGTGTAGCTCGGGGTAAAATGTCTATACCAAAAGCGGTAACCCCGAGCTACACTCGGGCTTACCATGCAGCACTGCATAGGGAGTCCCTGCAGCACTTACCTTGTCCTTGGCTCCCGCGATGTGTCCCCTGCAGCGTCCCCGGCCATCTCCTCCAGCTGATGCCGGCATCCGGCTCCTGTGTTCCGGTCCCTGTGACATCGGGACGTACGGGCGGCGGCAGGAAATTTGAAAATTTAAAAAAAATGTAATTTTTTTCAAAACGATTCTACATAGTAAAACATTGCTGTTTCAACCCATTTCAAATACATTTTGTCCCTAGTGCTTTGTCCTGTCCCCTGTCTGCATTTTGATTGTTCTTTCTGCCTGGAAACGTAGAAAAGTCCATGGCGTCCAAAAAGCGTCCATTTAGGTCAAAAGCGGTTTTAGATCAGCTAGAGAACAGCGATAGTAAATCAGAACCACTTGCAGAATTGAGTGATAATGATTCGTGGAGAAATTCGTCATCAGACACTGAAAACAATTTTGCCACTTTGCTCAGCGATGTGCGAACTTGGCGCTATATTTCAAATTTCAGTGTTTTTGGTTTGATTATATTATTGAATTAAATGTATGATTTAGAATCTTGTTCAGACATATTTCAGTGAGTTATTCCTAAAAATTACAGCCTACAATAAAAAAACTACATATTTCCATGCAAAAAAATGGTACCGCTTTCAGCACCAAAAATCGGAAAGAATCATACCGCTAGGGAGGTTAAGAAGGGGTGCTGGGGGGAGCAGCAATTGAAAGGTGTTTTTTGTTTTTTTTTTTATCTTAATGCAGAGAATGCATTAAAGTAAAAAAAAAAATGCCTTTATAACCACTTTAACCAAAAGGTTACTGTGTTACTTGGTTCATACTGATGGCAGAGGAGCAGTAAAAACAGGCAGTTGATTTGCGGTTTTGCCATCTTCCCACCTCCAAATTTTCATAGGGGCCAATGGGACTATATTGTTTATCACCGGAGCCCCTGAAAAGTCTCTCAAAACATTGGTATTTATAAGCTAAACCTGGAGCATGCAAAATCTGTTGCAGCTCTACATAGAAACCAATCGGCTTCCATGGTTTTTGTCAAAGCCTAAATGAACAAGCTGCAGTTAGAAGCTGATTGGCCACCATGCACAGCTACACCAAATTTTGCACTCTTCAGTTTTAGTAAATCAACTCCGTTGTTTTGGTTAGCACTTTCAATCTGCGTGTCTTTCTGTTTCCCTTGCTCCTTTCCTTCGTCCCTCGCTCCTTTCCTTCGTCCCTCGCTCCTTTCCTTCGTCCCTCGCTCCTTTCCTTCGTCCCTCGCTCCTTTCCTTCGTCCCTCGCTCCTTTCCTCCGTCCTTCGCTCCTTTCCTCCGTCCCTCGCTCCTTTCCTCCGTCCCTCGCTCCTTTCCTCCGTCCCTCGCTCCTTTCCTCCGTCCCTCGCTCCTTTCCTCCGTCCCTTGCTTCTTTCCGCTTTCCCTGAGCATTACAAAATACAAAAATGCCCAAGGGACTTTATGAGGCACAACAGTAGTGAGTAGTTGGTTCTTTCCTCTGGTTGCTGGATGTGTTGCTTATTTCTGGAAGTGTTTACTATACAGATGCCTTCCTTGTGACATTTTCCATCAGTGATCACTTCTGTATTTCTCCAGGGGGTTGATCCTTTTCCCATCACAGCTCCTGGTCAGGATGGTTCACACCGTGGGGTACCTTCCAGTTGCTGTCTGCTTTCTTGGGCGGTTTTTCAGCCCTTGTATTGTTTTATAAAATTCTTTTGGCTTTGGATTGATTTGGTGATATCATTCCATATACTATGTCTATAAGCCTTATCTCCTGAGGAAGTGAACGTTGCTTCACGAAACGCGTCGAGATTTTGCATAGAGAGCTTGTGTTATGCAACTTTTGGATCGTGTAAACTATATATTTACATGCACACCATAAATTTGATCGATTTATGTATGTTGATTCTTAGGAATTTTTATTGTCTTTTTTTTTTCTATCAACAATAATAAAGATTGTGATTTTTAACCAGAGTTGATGCACCTCGTAAAGTCCCTTGGGCATTTTGTTTTTTTGTAATACTATTGTATTGGGGAGCAAGCAACTCGCCATGGCCACTTATATTTTATTGCATTCCTCTTTCCCTCGCCCCATTCCTCTCTTTCCCTCGCCCCATTCCTCTCTTTCCCTCGCCCCATTCCTCTCTTTCCCTTGCCCCATTCCTCTCTTTCTCTCGCTCCATTCCTCTTTCCCTCGCTCCATTCCTCTCTTTCCCTCGCTCCATTCCTCTCCCTCTTATTTTCTTCTCCATTTTGCACTCCTTACCTTTTCACCCATATTCTGTAATCCTAGGTTTCAAATAAGAAGAGACTGACTTTTCTGTTGTGATTTTAGAATCTGAATTAGCGAGCACTAAATAGAATACATCTTTATTGATGACCAAAATGAAAGCCAAGTTGCATCTTAAGGATTGCCATGGTTCAAGTCTTGAAAGTGCTTTCCCATTTCCTATTCTACTTTTTTTTGTGTTTCTTGTCTGCCTATTTTTTGTGTTTCTTGTCTGCCTATTATGTGCAAGTGGTCTACCCAATATCCCAAAAGAATGCAGAGCTTATAAGATTTTTTTTTCCCGTTTTTTAAATCTGAGCTTAAGATAGGCAATGTTTTGTATGTCCTGTTTGAAGCAGACCAAGAGTCAACTACAAACTGCTGATGTTTCCAAAAATGGGAGAGCACCAATTTACTTGTCAGCAGCAGCTTCCAACTGGTTCTTCTGGCCGCTGTCCTCATTTAACCTCTTCATCATGGCTCAGTGCGAGGCAGAGGCACTAATTGACTGCTCTGACAGTGGCGGCCAGTAAGTGGTTCTGCTTCACATATGCCTGGGGTGGTGGGGGGGTTGGAGGAAAAAGACTTCTGCTGCTAACACCTGTAGGGAGCCCACTAAAGCCTGCAGGTAAAAAGCTCAGCACTCTAACAAGCAGGAGTTTGAAGCGACAGATTTAAAAGCCGTATGTTACTTGGTGATTACATCTGTGGGACTCTATAAGGATGGCTACATACACAATAATGGTGTTTGACACAATGGGATTGCTACATACAAAATCTAACTTGGCTGTACAAATCTAAGATTCATCAACAGTTGTGGCGTGTGAGAGCTTGCCTAAAGAACGGACTGTTCCCCCAGTACTCTGTATTGTGTCTAAAGATTACGGAGGTGCATACACCATAGCCTTGTGGACAACCATTTCTAAATGGTGACTGCCACCTCGTGGTAAAAGTAATATAATACAGTACAGTAGAATACAAAAATATATTCTAACTGGGTCTCATTGTTATTGTATGTGCTATTTATTTTATTGCCATCTAAATTCAGATAAATTCGATATTATAATACAATTGTCTAGAAGACAGATTCCTTGTTCTATTTGAAGCAAAGTTATCCTGCCTTTGATCCAGATTCCTTGTTCTATTTGAAGCAAAGTTATCTTGCCTTTTGATCCACATCTTTGAAAACCAGCTCTATAAAAACTTTTTTTTAAAGTTTAAATCCCATTCACATTGTTTGTATTATTGATGCAGTTAACTGTATTTCTGGCTAAAATATAAAATCATATTAATTTCTCCATTATATTGCAATTATTTCTAGCCTGTTCCTATTATTGCGAATGATATAGAATTGTGTAAACATACTTTGTGAAGATCCCCAACACATTTACTTCCTTGAATTCTATTATACTTGCTCAAAAGTGGGCATATGAAATTTTGGCAATAATATTGAAATTTTATTAAGGGTTGTGATCACAGGAAGCCATTTATTAGCACATAGTTTTTTGGCTCCTTTTTAAATCTTAATAAAAATCATCCAAATGACCCCCCGATCAAAGGTTTGCATACCCTGGAATGTTTGGCCTTGGTACAAGCACACAAGGTGACACCCAGGTTATAATGGCAATTAAAGGTTAATTTCCCTCATTTGTGGCTTTTTAAATTGCAGTTAGTGTCTGTGTATAAATAGCCAATGATTCTGTTAGCTCTTACATGGATGCACTCAGCAGGCTAGATACTGAACCATGGGGATCAGAAAAGAACTGTCAAAAGACCTGCGTAGCAACGCAATGGAACTTTATAAAGATGGAAAAGGATATAAAAAAAAGATGTTCAAAACCTTGAATATGCCAGTCAGTACTATTAAATCACTTATTAGGAAGTGGGAAATTCGGGGTTCTCTTGATACCAAGCCAAGTACATGTAGAGCAAGAAAGATTGCAGCTACAACTGCACAGTAAAGGCTTCTTTCTGGCAACTCGACCATGTAGCTCATTTTTGTTCAAACACAGTCATATTGTGCTCCTTCAAAACAACCACAGTCTTTTTTCCAGAGCAGCTTGTATTTCTCCTGAAGTTAACTGTGGGTTTTTCTTTGCATCTCAAATAATTCTTCTGGCAGTTGTGGTTGCGATCTTTCTTACTCTACCTGTAGCCAGGGTTTTGAGCACAACTGTATTTACAGTACCCTGTGGGTAGGCACTGCTGTGCCTGCCTTCTGTACTACAGAGGTGCTGAGAGGAGGAGATTCAGGAGGCGGAGTCAGTACAGGAATCACTGCTTACAGGCAGCAAGGTACCATGTGATATGTAGTCCCTAAGAATTGAAAATAAACAGCTGAAGCATGCAGGGAATCCAGGAAGCTGTGGAAAGAGGTGTCCGGCGGACAGGCAGAACTCACAACATAAAAGGAGACTTTTTATCTACGCTCACTTTGTATTGTCAAGCAGAACTATTCTTTGTATTCTATAGCAATACTTGAGTTGCAAAATTTAAAGTGTATGCTGTGACTATAGAAGTCCTTTAAATGCCTTTAATACTGCACACAAAATACATGCTGAGATCTGATTCATTATAGTGTGTGTTCACATTTGTATTTCCTTCCTGACGTTTTAGTGCCATTCATGATAATGGTAAAAACATCATAAATTTTGTGTTCAGCTTCAAAGTCCCTTGACTGCACCAAAAATACAGTGTGCGTGGTCTTGCATTTTTTAACCTGCATTTTGGAAAAATGAAGGCATTGATACTTTATCTATTTTCTTCTATTAAAAAAAAAAAGAGAGAGAGCATGGATATAGATAGTGTGACATAACCCTATCTGACTGTGCGTATATAGAAAGGGACTATTGATGTACTGTGAAGCAGACAGTATCAGTACTTTGTTTAGGAGCTCTTACATTGAAATGAGTTTTGGGCACATAGTTACAGTTGTGTTCAAAATAATAGCAGTGTGTTGAAAAAAGTGAATAAAGCTCAAAATCCTTCTAATAGCTTTTACTTCCATACACACAAATGCTTTGGGAACACTACACATTCTATTCCAAATCAAAACATGAAGAAAAATATATCAAATTTGTGTTGTTCCTCTAAAACAAATTGAAGAAAAGTGAATATTAGACTGTTTAAAAAAAGCAGTGTTTGTATTCTTTACATACTCAAACATTCACTATATAAACTGAAAAATGTTTGAAGATTTTGCTTTCCTTTGAATCACTTAATTAATATTTAGTTGTATAAGCACTGTTTCTGAGAACTGCTGTACATCTGTATTGCATGGAGTCAACCAACTTCTGGCACCTGTGGACAGGTATTCCAGCCCAGGATGATTGGACTACATTCCACAGTTCTTCTCTATTTCTTGGTTTTGCCTCAGAAACTGCATTTTTGATGTCACCCCACAAGTTTTCTATTGGATTAAGATCCGGGGATTGGGCTGGCCACTCCATAACGTCAATCTTGTTGGTCTGGAACCAAGATGTTGCACGTTTACTGGTGTGTTTGGGGTCGTTGTCTTGTTGGAACACCCATTTCAAGGGCATTTCCTCTTCAGCATAAGGCAGCATGACCTCTTCAAGTATTCTGATGTATTCAAACTGATCCATGATCCCTGGTATGCGATAAATAGGCCCAACACCGTAGTATGAGAAACATCCCCATATCATGATGCTTGCGCAACCATGCTTCACTGTCTTCACAGTGTACTGTGGCTTGAATTCAGTGTTTGGGGGTCGTCTGACAAACTGTCTCCGGCCACTAGACCCAAAAAGAACAATCTTACTTTCATCAGTCCACAAAATGTTGCGCCATTTCTCTTTAGGCCAGTCAATGTGCTCTTTGGCAAATTGTAATCTCTTCAGCACATCTTTTTTTCAACAGTGGGACTTTGCGGGGGCTTCTTGCAGATAGCTTGGCTTCACATAGGCGTCTTCTAATTGTAACAGTACTCACAGGTAACTTTAGACCTTCTTTGATCTTCTTGGAGCTGATTGTTGGCTGAGTCCTTGCCATTTTGGCTATTCTTCTATCCATTCGAATGGTAGTTTTTTGCTTTTTTCTATGTCTTTCCGGTTTTGGTTGCCATTTTAAAGCATTTGCGATCATTTTAGCTGAGCAGCCTATCATTTTCTGCACTTCTTTATGTTTTCCCCTCTCCAATCAACTTTTTAATCAAGGTACGCTGTGAGAAATGCACTGTAACCAGCATGTACAACATTTGTTGCCTTCCTTCCTTAAATCAGGGCAATAATTGCCACCTGGTTTTCAAAGAATGAATGACCTCACTAATAGAACTCGACACTGCTATTATTTTGAACATGTCCCTTTCAATTAGTGATTCAATTACACAGAATCATCAGCATGCGTGGTATGACTGTTGGGTCTGTTGGATTTCTATTACTCTACTACACCAGCTAGTAAATTATTTGCCATGTAGAAATATAATTTCTACCAAAAACAGTGATTGATCAGGTTAGTGATGTCTGACTGCTATTATTTTGAACACAACTGTACATAGTTGGTAAAGTTGAATAAACACACCGGTACAGTTCAACTGTGTGACTGTTTTCCATATCCCTATACACTGTGTTCACTAAAAACACACACGTCAAAGTGTTTTTAAACCAATCTACACTCTCTGCTGACTTCAATGACTTTGGAAAGGAGTTTCCGCATCTTTACCGACCTAACAGTAAGCAACCTCTTATGCAGTTTAAGATTCAATTGTTTCTCGTCCAACTTCATTGTATGGCTGCGTGTCTCTTAAAAATGTCCTTCCAATGCTAAGGTCACCATTGAAGGTATGTCACTATCATGTCTTAATAGCCTCTTCATGGAGAATATGTTTAATGTTTGTAATCATTCCTCTTAACTGAGGTTCTCCAAGTCCCTTTGTTAGCTTTGGTGCCCTTTTCTGGACTCTCTAGTTCAAGGAAATGCTTCCTGGGGGCTGATGACCAGAAGTGTACTGCATACTCAAGATGTTCCCATTTTTTGCAACATGTTCCTATCTTTTGATTATTTGTTGCCATTGTAACATTTGTGTCGTCTTGCACACAGATGGGGCTTGAAGGACGTCGTGATTATATCCGGAAAGAAGAGTACCCGTTCAGCTCTGAGAAGAAGTGGATGGCTGTAAAATGTGTGCACAGAACTCAGCAGGTATGCAACTTGACAAATACTTATAATTTCTTTTATATACAATGCATCCAGAAAGTATTCACAGCGCTTAACATTTTGTTATGTTACAGCCTTGATCCAAAATGGATTAAATTTATTTTTTTCCTCTCAACATTCTATAAACAATACCCCATAATGACAACGTGAAAGAAGTTCGTTTTGAAATCTTTGCAATTTATTAAAAATAAAAAAATAAAAAAAAACACGTACAAAAGTATTCACAGCCTTTGCTCAATACTTTGTTGAAGCACCTTTAGCACCAATTACAGCCTCAGGTTGTTTTGAGTATGATGCTACAAGCTCGGCACACCTATTTTTGGGCAATTTCTCCCATTCTTCTTTGCAGTACCTCTCAAGCTCCATCAGGTTAGATGGGGACTGTCAGTGTACAGCCATTTTCAGATCTCTCCAGAGATGTTCAATCGGGTCCAAATCTGGGCTCTGGCTGGGTCACTCCAGGACATCCACAGAGTTGGCCCGTAGCCACTCCTTTGTTATGGGGGCTGTGTGCTTAGGGTCGTTGTCCTGTTGAAAAATGAACCGTCGCCCCAGTCTAAGGTCCAGAGTGCTCTGAATATTTTCTGGATGTAGTATGTGTATGTATACATACATACATATATATTACCACTGTGGTCTTTTATGAAAGTGAAATTAACCAGTAGCACGACTGACAGGTGTCATTGACTCAACCCTTGTGACTTTAGTACTCATATCACAGGTTTGCAATAAATATTTAAGGAGAATGCTCCTGAAAATAGAAGACCCTGCATGTTGTCATGCTCTAATTTTAATAAAAAGTTAGAGGTTATATTGGGATGTGTCATTCTAAAGAATAAGTTCACCTTTTGTAACATTTTACACCCATATTCAGAGTGCAACATGTTACAAACAGACCCGCTTGGCTGCGTCACTCATTCCCGGTGTTTTGTGTATGAGAAAACTACAAGTTCAGACAGCCTTTGTGACTGTCAGCTTGCAGTTTTTAATGAACTACATTGCCACTGTGGAACGCTGTGGTATTTCATTGAGTCTTCAGGAAGTATATGCTTGCCTGTATGATGTACACAGATACACTAACAGGTCTGCAGCAGACCTGCATGGCACCAGCAATCTGCTGATTGAAGGTGCAATGCTTTAGAGGCTGCAGAAACAAAATAATATTAAATGCACGTTTTTTTTCCTGCCAGAAAAAGTGCAGTTAATGTATTTTTTAAAAGGTGAACTTGCCCTTTAAACCATTTTACACATAGTAAATTGCACCTCTAAAATTACTTATATACAGTTTGCTAGATCATAAAATTAAACAGGATATACTATGTACACTAATAAACTCTCTCATTGTACATTAACTGGTAAAGTATCTTAACTACTTGTGTTTTTAACAGGAGGCCTACAAAATATATTTTAACTTTATTTTATTATTTGTAGGATAAACCAGAAATTTTCTTTATGAAGGGTGCTTATGAGCAAGTAATTCGATATTGCACAAACTATAGCAGCAAAGGCCAGTCTTTACCTCTAAACCAGCAACTTAGAGACCTTTACCAACAAGAGACGGCATACATGGGCACTGCAGGGCTACGAGGTATGATTTATGACTGTGTTGAATTGCTTCAGGCTGAGAAGAGATGAAATAATGGTTCAAGTCCCATCTCAGTGGTTGTCAGTTGCACTCCCTTCTGTACTGAACACAAAAGTCACAGGCTAGCCCAATTATATCTGCATTTATGGAAAAGAAAGAAGACAAGAATTGTGATTTTTTATCACAATCTGGACATATAAAAATAAAGGACGTGTACAGGTGTCCATATGTGTGACACTAAATAACCCAAATGGTAGATTTAAATAATACAAGGGCAACCTCACTTGTTTGGCTCTAAAATGATCCATGCCATTGTCCCTCCAATGATATATTCAGTCACCACCCCCAGATGATTCATGTTTGGCATATTAGGACCTTACTTTAGATGGCCAAATCTGCTGCAGATTGAGCTTAACCCTTTCCCACCCTCAGACAGGTACTTAACATTTCCCAGCATGAGGGACGATAAAATATATTAATATATTAAAAAAAAAAAAAAGTGGCAGTTGAAAACCTGCTGATTGAACTGTACTGTTCCTGCACCACTGGCTGATTGTCAGGAACTTCCATAAAATGAACACATCACATTTGATGAAGATTTTTCTGTGTTAGGCTATGTTGTTTTTCACAGGGCAGCTTTTTTTATTATATATTCTGGATTGATCATTATATTACAAGTGACAGGTACTAAAAATAATAATTTTGGTAGTTTTTCCTTTAAAGTGGTTTTAAATGCAGGAGGTTTTTTACCGTTCATGCATTCTATGCATTAAGATAAAACACTTTCTGGGTACAGCTCCCCCCCTCAGCCTCCCTTATTCTCAGCTCCCCCCCTCAGCCTCCCTTATCCTCAGCTGCCCCCCCTCAGCCTCCCTTATCCTCAGCTCCCCCCCTCAGCCTCCCTTATCCTCAGCTCCCCCCCTCAGCCCACCTTATCCTCCGCTCCCCCCCTCAGCCTCCCTTATCCTCAGCTCCCCCCCTCAGCCTCCCTTATCCTCAGCTCCCCCCCTCAGCCTCCCTTATCCTCAGCTCCCCCCCTCAGCCTCCCTTATCCTCAGCTCCCCCCCTCAGCCTCCCTTATCCTCAGCTCCCCCCCTCAGCCTCCCTTATCCTCAGCTCCCCCCCTCAGCCTCCCTTATCCTCAGCTCCCCCCCTCAGCCTCCCTTATCCTCAGCTCCCCCCCTCAGCCTCCCTTATCCTCAGCTCCCCCCCTCAGCCTCCCTTATCCTCAGCTCCCCCCCTCAGCCTCCCTTATCCTCAGCTCCCCCCCTCAGCCTCCCTTATCCTCAGCTCTTCCCCTCAGCCTCCCTTATCCTCAGCTCCCCCCCTCAGCCTTCCTTATCCTCAGCTCCCCCCCTCAGCCTTCCTTATCCTCAGCTCCCCCCTCAACCTTCCTTATCCTCAGCTCCCCCCCTCAGCCTCCCTTATCCTCAGCTCCCCCCCTCAGCCTCCCTTATCCTCAGCCTCCCTTATCCTCAGCTCCCCCCCTCAGCCTCCCTTATCCTCAGCTCCCCCCCTCAGCCTCCCTTATCCTCAGCCTCCCTCCCTCAGCCTCCCTTATCCTCAGCTCCCCCCCTCAGCCTTCCTTATCCTCAGCTCCCCCCCTCAGCCTTCCTTATCCTCAGCTCCCCCCCTCAGCCTCCCTTATCCTCAGCTCCCCCCCTCAGCCTCCCTTATCCTCCGCTCCCCCCCTCAGCCTCCCTTATCCTCAGCTCCCCCCCTCAGCCTCCCTTATCCTCAGCTCCCCCCCTCAACCTCCCTTATCCTCAGCTCCCCCGCTCAGCCTCCCTTATCCTCAGCTCCCCACTTACCCTCGCCTACCCTCGCCCCATTTCGATCCAGTGATGTGCATGAGATCCGTGGCTTGCTATTGAGGGCAATCGGCGGGGGAGGAGGAGCCAGGACCACCAACGGGGGACCCAAAAAGAAGAGGATCAGGCTGCTCTGTGCAAACCCATTACACAGAGCAGGTAAGTAGAACATGTTTGTTGTTTTTTTTTTTTTTTTTTATAATTACTACCTTTTTAGAATCACTTCAAATCCATTCCTGCTAAACATTCTTTCTTGATAAGAAGTTCATTAAAGTATTTTCTGGCAAATATTCTTTGGAAAATGTCAAGATCACAAAATGTCAGTTAGAATGAAGTTTTTTGTCTTCATATCTTTTTCTTTTTAGTAATTGCTCTGGCTTCTGGTCCAGAATTGGGTCAGTTGACATTTTTGGGTCTGGTGGGGATAATTGACCCTCCGCGAACAGGTGTGAAGGAAGCAATCACTACACTCATACGCTCTGGAGTCGACATTAAAATGATCACTGGAGATTCCCAGGAAACAGCTGTGGCCATAGGTAAGCAAATACACATTGTATATCTTGCTTCATTTTTCCATTCCAACAGGAATTGATGGTTATATTGTAATTACACAGAAGTAATTAAACACTTGGGCCTTCCATGTATTACAGTTTAATTGCAGTCATAGGTGTCCTCTTAGCTGTAATAATGTTGTAGAAATGGCTGGCAATTTCATTGTGAATCTTCTCCTTTCGAGCATGCACAATGCATATTAAGTTGTGAAGATCACATTAAGTGGAATCACTTACTGGAAGCTCTTCTTATACGGAGTGCTTTTACATGACTGCACTTGCCAAGGTCAATTAGTCTCTTTGAATGCGTATAGCAAAATGAACCAGGTGCCTGATAACTGTGATAGCTTATTTTACAAAGCAAATTATGATCCACACTGATGTTCTCATTTGTATGAGCCAAGTATTCCTATTTAAACCTTCAGTACAGTCTCTGAATGAAATGAGGCTCATAAAGTCAAACTAAAACTAATCTAAAAGGTGCCTTGTCGTACTATGTATGAAAGAAACTGGATATGTATAGTGAATGAAATAAGTATTTGCTCCCCTGCTGATTTTGAATGTTTGCCCACTCACAAAGAAATGATCAGTCTAAAAATCGAATGGTAGGTGTATTGTAACACTGAGAGACAGAATAGCAACACAAAATTAAAAAGGAATGCATGTCTAACAAATTATGCACTGATTTGCATGTTCATGAGGGAAATAAGTATTTGATCCCCTTCACAAAACATGACTTAGTACTTGGTGGCAAATCCTTTGTTGGCAATCACAGAGGTCAGACGTTTACTGTAGTTGGCCACCAGGTTTGCACACAGGAGGGATTTTGGCCCACTCCTCTTGGCAGATCCTCTCCAAGTCATTAAGGTTTGGTGGCTGACGTTTGGCAACTCGAACTTTCAGCTCCCTTCACGGATTTTCAATTGGATTAAGGTCTGGAGACTGGCTAGGCCATGTGCTTTCTTCAGCAGAGGAACCTTGCGGGCACTGCAGGATTTCAATCCTTGTCGGCGTAGTGTGTTACCAATTGTTTTCTTGGTGACTGTAGTCCCAGCTTCCTGGAGATCATTGACAAGATCCTCACGTGTAGTTCTGGGATGATTCCTCACTGTTCTCATGATCATTGACACTCCACGAGGTGAGATCTTACATGGTGCACCAGACCTAGGGAGACTGACAGTTGTTTTGTGTTTCTTCCATTTGCGAATGATTGCACCAACTGTTGTCACCTTCTCCCCGAGCTGCTTAGCGATAGTTTGGTAGCCCAGTCCAGCCTTGTGTAGGTCTACAATCTTGATCCGGACATCCTTGGACAGCTCTTTGGTCTTTGCCATGGTGGAGAGTTTGGAATTTGACTGTTGGATTGCTCCTGTGGACATGTGTCTTTTTTACAGGTAACAAAATGAGATTAGCAGCACTCCCTTTAAGAGACTGCTTCTAATCTCAGCTTGTTATCTGTATGAAAGACACCTGGTAGCCAGAAATCCTGCAGAATGATAGAGGATCAAATACTTATTTCTCTCATTTGAATTTTTTGTTGCTATTCTGTCTCTGTGTTACAATACACCTACCATTGATTTTTAGACTGATCATTTCTTTGTGAGTGGGCAAACATTCAAAATCAGCAGGGGATCAAATACTTATTTCCTTCACTGTATATTTGCTGCTGCGCACGCCCACACACACTGTACATATATCATTTCACATGTGTTTGGGTTTACCCTTGGTGCTCCAGTTTCCATTCAAAAACCTAGTGATAGTGATGAAATTGTACACTAAATTGGCCAGTCTGTGGGAGCGTTAATTTTCTTTCTGTTGTAGAAGAATTTTCGTAACTTTAGTAAACTCTTCACTTTCGATATGAGACTGGCATGCAAATAGAAATGGACGACCATTCGTCCAATATTCTTATCGTGTGTACGGGGCTTTAGAGACAACTGTACAGACATTATAAGTCCTTTGGCACATTCAGTCTTTCACATCAACATTTACAAAGTGCTTCAGAACATGTTGATGTTATGTAAAATAAAATGCATAAAATAAAAAAGAAAGCGTAGATATTTTTCTTTTTTGAGTACAATATTTAAACCTTTTCCACAGATGTACGCATACAGTATATGGCAGCAAGGTAGCCTTATGCTATGCTGTCACATATACTGTATGCGTACCTTTTGTTTATGCTGAGAGCGCACTTGATTGCATGCACCCAGCATAGAGACTGGCCTCAGAGTAACTATTGGAAATCATTAGGATGGGCTCACGATCACTTGACCACTGCAGTAGTCAAAGTGATTACTTGTTTGAGAAGCCTGCCCTGTATCCCTTTTCCTTTAAAGGTCTATGAGGAGAAAAATATAGTGTACCTTTTTGTAGAGGCTTTCTAAAAGACTGAAAAAAAATCGGAACAAACACAAAATGCCTAAATCAGTTCTTGGCGTTTCGTGTCATTGCCAGCATTCGTGTCAGTGAAGGAAAAAACTTTCCTACCCATTAATTGCATGAGAATGTTTGTTGGGTTTCAGTGGCGGGTCACGATATTGTCAAGAAAAATACTGTTAAAGTTTATAATAGTTATATCTTTTTATACAATTGAAAGCCCAATCCATCCTCAAAAATGTTCAAGCCTTAATGTTTGTTTTTCCTTTGTCCTTTAAGCTTGCCAAAGATGTATCAAATTCTTTTGATCAGCCAGTCGACTGCTCAAAAAAAAAAAAAGATTACCCCATCCACACATTTGAAGTGGATGAAAGAATCCCCAACACCCCCTCCCTGCTGCTCTGATGTATTCTGACAGAAGGACTCCTCCCATGTCAGAATACACTGATTAGCTGCATGCACTGATCAAATGAACTTTTACCAATAGTCTCGTTTTACAAAAGCTGATCATAGAATCGAGTTCTTTGGAATGAGAATGGCCATAGATGGAACAAAATTTTGATCATCTGTGGCTAGCTTAAATTGATTTAAAGATTCATCTTTTTAAAAGAAAAAATACTAAATATGTCATACTTGCCTGCTCTTTGTATTGGCTTTGCACAGAGCAGCCCTTCTCCTTCTCTTCTTGGGTCCCCCACTGGCACTCCCTTGGTTTGGGGACAGTCATGCATGCTCACTATTCTGACTCAGATTGTTGTGATAGCAATCCTTGTGAGACCTCTCTGCCTAGCCTGTATAAGCAGATATAATCACTGTGGGCAATCCTTATCAGATAGCTGAACTCACCAATACTGTGTTCATCCAGAAGTTGCTTTATTCTGTACATGTGACAACAGGATACAGCAGAATGAATGGTTTCCAGTATTATGCGGTCAAAAGATGATACTTTCTGTAGCGTACTATGCAGAATACATGTGTCCCTGTTACATGTGGTCTGTTAGCTGCCTCCATGACACAGGAAGTGCTGTACTCAAGAAGAAGGGAGCAGCTTCATATGCAAAGGAACTGTGTCATAGATCTCAGGGAAGCAATATGAAAAACAAATGCATTACCAAATAAGGCCACTGGTGGGGGCATATAACTAACTATAGAAATATCCATAGGAAATGGTACAAAGAATAAACTATATGAATTCTCATGTACATTAACATAAATATTAACTGTGTAACAGCATACTCACTCCCAAGCCACATCCGTGTGTCTGTGAGATAGAATGCATGAAGCTAAAACATCCTTTAGCCTTTACAACCACTTTAAGGGGTTGCTGGATAGAAGAGTTAACCAAAATCCCACAGGGTTAAAAAGATTGCGGATGCTAATAGGCCTATCCTCTGTTACACCCCCCAGCCCTTTCCTTGACATGTCTACCCATTCAGTCTTATACTCAATTTGCACGTTTACAGGCTTTAAAACACATGCTACGAATGTATTGACACAATATGATTACTGTATCTATAGAATATGTAGTTCAGCAAACACAAAGACTGCATTAATGAACATTGTTGCTCTTTGTTGCAGCTAGCCGTCTGGGCTTTTACTCCAATGGCTTGCAGTCTCTGTCTGGAGAAGAAGTAGATGCAATGGATATTCAGCAGCTTTCTCAGATAGTACCAAAGGTTGGTAAATGTCCACTTTAAATGTAGTTATTCTTTTGAAGGGTTCTGTCACACAGCTGAGCGTTGGACATGATGCTTTGCTTTACAGCTAGAGCAATTTTGAATTGAACTGTACAGTTTGACAGGCGGCACTGCCTGTCAACGCTTGCCCGTTGAGATTAAGGAGCTGCACCACAACTGTGAGCCAAACGATTGCCTTTCAGTTGTGGCAAATTCAGCAATTAAAAAGAAAAAGTTAACCAAAAAGGTATCAGGAGGCAGCAGTTGTGCCTTCTGGACACAGCCAGCCGCTGTTATACCATGGATCACTTGTCACATGGCTGAGCTTGCCAATTGAGATTAAAGAGCTGCACCACAACTATGAGCCAAATGATTGCCTTCTAGTTGTGGCACATTCAGCAATTAAAAAAAAAAAAAAAAAAAAGAAAAAGTAAACCAAAAAGGTATCAGGCGGCAGCAGTTGTGCCTTCTGGACACAGCCAGCCATTGTTATACCATGGATCACTTTTTAAAAGGGTGGTCAGCATTACTGCCTGTCTGTAAGGACCCTAAAACACAAATACAATCAGTGTTAATACACTGTTCAGTATTTTTTGTCAGTATTCTGTCACATTGAACCAAAGTATTTAATTATATATTTTTTATATGCCAAGTTCATACAGTAAAATCTGTAGCGTTCGATCTGTACAGACCGAGCATAACCGACTACTAAGTAATCTCAATGTAAAATCTCTCTGTTTTATTTTATAGGTGTCTGTGTTCTACAGAGCCAGCCCAAGGCACAAGTTAAAAATTGTAAAGGTAAGTAAGGACTTTCAGGATCCTTAATTACTATATGTGTGTACAAACTTTGTTGCTTATTGAATGCTCTACTACACAGGTAATATATTTTAAATCTCGCAGACAATTGAGAATGATCCCTACATCTCTGACCTCATCAGAGTCTTTGAAGGGGAGTTGAATAGGAATTGGTACATGAGTTGCAGTAATCCTACAGTTGTGAACTGCAGTGCTGCTCTTTGAATTGTGGGTTCCTGTGCCCTATAAAACCAGTCCCATTCTCTTTCAGATAGGTCTGTCATTAGTCACAGTGAAGCAGGGACTACTTTCTATCCAATGTTCTGACCCATGTAACAGTACCCCGACTAAGCAAATAGCTGCCAAATACTGATTTTGCTTGTCATGTGTAACAAACTGTTTTTATTGTCCCCCAGAGTCTACAAAATATTGGTGCAGTGGTTGCCATGACTGGTGATGGAGTGAATGATGCTGTCGCACTGAAAGCTGCAGATATTGGGGTTGCTATGGGCAAGACCGGAACAGACGTCTGTAAAGAGGCAGCTGACATGATCCTGGTGGAGGATGATTTCCATACAATTATGTGAGTGGAAATTCCATTTTCTTACTTAGTATGGTAAGGAGTGGCGAGCAACTGCACAGTAATAAAGGGCAGTGCATGAGATATGATGAAAGCGCTGCAGCCTGTTCCTTATTAAAAAGTCTGTGTAATTCTAAACCGTAATATCCCTGCTTTAGACCTGGTTCACATATATGCGGGCTGTGTTTTGCGCGGGCATGAGAGCCCATTCATTTGAATGGACTCCCGTGTCCCATGACACGCAGAGAAGAAGTCCCTGCACTTCTTCTGTAAACGCAGCCCGCACGGGAATCTCGGTTTCCATTACGGTTGCAGTTTCCAGTGCAAGTGGCGTGCCATTAGAACTAATTGCACCCACCCGTGGGTCCGCATTTCTCTGTGCGGGTGGCGCAGCTGCACAAATTTTTGTGCGGATCCTCAGTGGCACCACCCGCACAGATGTGAGCCTAGCCTTACTCTCAAGCAACCATAAACTAGGGCCTTACTCTCAAGCAACTGCTAGGGCTTGTTTAAACTTTCGCACAGGAGAGGCTGACGTACATTATGGAGGCAATAATGCCACCTCATGAATGCCTGTGTGTTTTTTTTTTTTTTTGTTTGTTTCTTTAATAGTAATGCTGCGCTGCTCCCAGGATCCTAGAGTTTGGCTTGCGGTTGTGGCACAGCCTCATTCTCTTGAATGGATCACAATATAATTTATGCCTTGCCCATGAAGCAAAGCATCAGTTGTAAAGGCATTTTTTTTTTGTAATTAAAATTAAATCATGTGGGCACACTCCTGAGCTTGGCTGTGTGGGTCCATAGATCCCCCTCACTCCCTCAGAATTTGACTGACAATAGCAAGAGCCCATGGTTCCCGTTGTTCTCAGTGAAGGCTGTGAATTTAGGACGAAAATGGGGATGCCAGCGGGGACAGCTCCGAATCAAGAGTGGTGTCCGGTATTTGTGAAGTTAAAAAATGTTTTAACTTTAGAATCAATTTAAAATTTTTACTAAACTCAGGACCCTGCATTCACTCTGTCTGGTCTCCCACAGTACATAGAGCATGGAAATGCAATTATTTTCTTAAATCTGCAAAATATCTTTTCTCATCAGCAGTTAGAGCAGTCTTGTGACTTCTAACAGTGTCCAGCAGTGCACTGGTTAAAGCTTGTAGGAGGTGGTTTCTTTCTGCTCTAGGAGGATGCAGAACCCCTGACCTCTGTCTGGCCAGTGCTGATCACATGCACTCTCCCAAGTAGAAAAAAAAAATATCTCTAGCAATACACGCCAAACTGAGAATGTGCTGAGTGTCTCTACATGACACGATATGTCTTAGAAGATAAGAGGGGGACACTGGAAGCAGGGGAGGATCAGAGAAGACAGGACCAAACATCATTTTTACACAATGCAGAGCATTAACCCCCTAGGTTGCACAGTGACTATAAAAAGCATGCTTTATTGCATATACAGACTGATTTTACTGTTGTGTGTTTAGTAACACTTTAATATTGATTTCCAATATTTTCTAATATTATGTTGTGTCATATACAGTAATTCATGATGGCCATGTGTTATGATGAAAATAACTGACAAAGATGTTTAGGGATTCTTTTCCATGTATGTATAATACAGCTGCTATCATTTTCTTGTTGCTGTAACATAGTGAGTGCAGATGGTGAGATTCCTTTTCCTAGAAAATAACAGGATGTCAAATGACTGTAATTACAGGTCAGCCATTGAAGAAGGGAAAGGAATCTACAATAACATTAAAAACTTTGTTCGGTTTCAGCTTAGCACGTAAGTAGAGCATTGTTCGTTTTTGTAATAGTCTTGACATTTCTGCCATTACACTATCATTTGTCCTGTGTTGTGTAAGCTTGAATGTTCTGTACTGGCTTCACCAGCTTGTACAAATGATGAAACTGACCCCATGTTATTCTTCCATAGAAAATAAGCTCTGCTCTATTAAATGGGGGGAAAATGGTTTCTGTTGTGCTGAAGAACACACAGGGACTGTATTGCCATTATCTGTAGTCTGCTATTATTGACTAGCAGCTGAAACAGAGTTATTAAAGTAGAACTATAGACAAAAATAATTTTTTTTTTTTTCATTTTAGTAAGGGAGGGTTTATAACCCCCATCAGATTTTGTTTCACCATCTGTGTCCCATTGTGGAAATTTCCCTTCACTTCCTGTCCCATAGCCGAACAGTGAGTGGGAGAAAATCCAGGCAAATTAACCTCCCTGGCGGTATTCCCGAGTGTAGCTCGGGGTAAAATTTCAGTACCAAGAGCGGTAACCCCGAGCTACACTCGGACTTACCATGCGGCGTTGCTCAGGGGGTCCCTGCAGCGCTTACCTTGTCCTTTGCTCCCGTGATGTGTCCCCTGCAGCGTCCCTGGCCATCTCCTCCGGCCGATGCCGGCATCCGGCTTCCATGTTCCGGTCCCTGTGACGTCGGGACGTACGGGCGCCGGAACCGGCGGCAAATTTGAAATTTTTTAAAAATGTCATTTTTTAAAAAATTATTATTATATAGTAAAACATTGCTGTTTCAATGCATTTCACATATATTTTGTCCCTACTGCTTTGTCCTGTGCCCTGCCTGCATTTTGACTGTTCTTTCTGCCTGGAAACTTATAAAAGTCCATGGCGTCCAAAAAGCGTCCCTTTATGTCAAAAGCGGTTTTAGACCAGCTAGAGAACAGCGATAGTAAATCAGAACCACTTGCAGAATTGAGTGATAATGATTTGTGGGGAAATTCGTCATCAGACACTGAAAACGATTTTGCAACTTTGCTCAGCGATGTGCGAATTTGCCTCTGTATTTCAAATGTCAGTGTTTTTGGTTTGATTATATTATTGTATTAAATTTATTATTATTATATTATTATTTTTTATGATTATTAATTAAATTATAACACTGTTCAACAGGTAAAAAGTTTTGGGCATAAAATTAGCTAATCTTACATAATTTTGGGGTGCTGAAAACGAAAATGACCCTAAAAAATGTTGATTGGCTCTAGTTTCCATGATATATTCACCCATCTAATGACGTAAGCCATTCAAAATTATGATGCAACTTCAGCTGCATATTGCGCAATTGATACTGGTGACCAATAGAAAATTGCATGTATACTGAGATGATGCAATATTAGCCTTTAATTGCATCACTTCACTGCATAAAAGCTGCAGTATCTGTAGCTGATTGTAGTTCGACAGCGTCTTTACATTTCGTTTTATGCTTATATAGGCTACTCAGTAATGCCTCGAACTTGTGTGAATAAAGCAGATAATTTCTGCTATATCTGCGGTGAAATAACTTTTATCTCACAAAAAAGGAGGATAACAGGAATGATTAAGAAAGCCTACAACTTGTATTTTGGCTGCAAGATAGGAGACCAGGACAAGAGCTGGGCACCACATATATGCTGCAATTCTTGTGGGACGGCACTGGAGCAATGGTTGAATGGAAAAAAGGCATCTATGCCTTTCGCTGTGCCAATGATTTGGAGAGAGCCAACAGATCATGTTAGTAATTGTTACTTTTGTATGGTGCCTCCAATTGTAAAAGGGCTAAATAAGAAGAAAAAGTTATCTGTGCACTATCCAAATATTCCATCGGCAATACGTCCAGTTCCTCATGGAGAGGGGCTACCAATTCCTAAAGCACCAGAATCCTTCGTGGTTGAGTCAAGTGAGGAAGAACCTGAAGCGTGTAGTCACGTGCAGTTGTAAGAGATAGCCCTTTCCTCGAATAGAAGAGAAAAGCCAAGAGATGCAAAACCGACACAAACTGAAGACAAAACTAGTGAGAATCCTAAGTATTAAAATGATTCAACTTAGCTTATGGCTATAATTTTTCTTGGTAATCCTATGCAATATATTATGCCATTTAGGCTTTGTTATGTAGTCAATATCACTTGCTTTATATTTGTGGAAAGACATCTATCTATATAATTATTGTGCATTATGTAGTCATTACGCCTATAGTAGAAAACTTTCCGTTTACAGAAAAACTAGAGCCAATTGACAAATTTCATTGTTATATTTGAACTCAGAATGTGAAATTCATTAAGAAATGGATCCTTTTGTTTCCAAAACTGGCAAAAAATAAAAATTTGTTGAACAGTGTAATTTATGATTTCGTGTTTCAAGTTTTATTCTACCCGGGATGTTTACTAGACTCTTGTTCGGACAGATTTCAGTGAGTTATTCCTAAAAATTACAGCCTACAATAAAAAACTACATATTTCCATGCAAAAAAAATGGTACCGCTTTCAGCACCAAAAATCGGAAATCATCATACCGCTAGGGAGGTTAAGTGAATTCCTTGGAGACCCCGAGGTCACCAGAACTAGTGTTCCCATTGAAAGATTTCACCTCTTACTTTTTCTGAGAATAACCCAAAATTTGGGAGTTTTTACTTTCACTTTCAATAATAATGGTAAACCGGTCAAAGAGCAAGAGTGATTCTCCCTTACAGGGACACAGACAGCTGTAGAAGCTGATAGGTGTTCTAATCCCTCTCCACTGTTTCCAAAAGTAAAAAAAAAAAAAAGTGTTGCCTTTAGTTACTCTTTAAATCCAGCCTTTGACTCTTTTCCTATATATTGTGTTTCTCATTTAGGAGTATTGCTGCGCTGACTTTAATATCTCTTGCAACTTTAATGAATTTCCCCAACCCTCTCAATGCCATGCAGATATTATGGATTAATATTATAATGGATGGTCCTCCTGCCCAAAGGTAAGATTGACTTTTATTACTGGACTGTCTGAAAGAGACACTGAGCCTTCATATGCCTAGAGGAAAAACTGTTACGTGTCAATACTAGCCAATCATTTTCTTCCTTGTCTCAATGTTCATTATGGGAGAATTAACCACAATATCGCCCAGTGACAGCTACAGCGCGTTTGCCTAGTACTGGGAGGGTGTCATATGACGTCCTCCCCGAACACGCACCCCCAGCGGTGCGCACCCGGCGCTGTCTGTGATTGCTGTGTCCTACAAACACAGCTGATCACATGACAAGGTAAAAGACCAATCACAACTGCCTTTTACCACATGACAGCTGATCACAAAGTAAACACAGTTTCCGTTTTTAGGCAGCACTTTCCTCACGCCGTCACAGCTTGAGAAAAGTACTGCCAATAACCTGCAAGTGTCACAGAGGACATCTGCACTGATCAGTGCAGCCCCAAAAGTGCCCAGCAGTGCCACCTATCGGTGCAGCATCATCAGTGCCTCCTCAATTCCCACCAGTTCCACCTCATCAGTGCTGGCTATCAATGCAGCCTCATCAACGCACATCAGTGAAGGAGAAAATTTACCTGATTGCAAAATTTTATAATAGAAACAAAGAAATACCTTTTTTTTTTTTTTTCTTTTGCTCTTTTTTTGTTTATAGTGCAAAAACCCCAGGGGCGATTAAATTCCACCAAAAGAAAGTTCCTATGTGTGTGAAAAAAAAAATGCTAAAAATTTCATATGGGTACAGTGTTGCATGACTGCGCAATTGTCATTCAAAGTGCAACAGCGCTGAAAGCTGAAAATTGGCCTGGGCAGGAAGGGGGTAAAAGTGCCCAGTAGACAAGTGGTTCTACAGGCTGAAGGTTTTTTACCTTAATGCATTTTCTGCATTACGGTAAAAAAAAACTTCAGTATGCAGCTCTCCCCTGCAACCCCCTCCCCCCCCTTCTACTTGATCTCCATCCAGCGATGTGCATGAGAGCAGAAGCTCTCTTGGCTCTCTCCCACCTCATTGGCTCAGAGACAACAGCAGAAGCCATTGTCAGTCACCGCCAGTTGAAAGGGGGGGTAGAATGTTGGAGCGAGCCTGCAGGAGTGCCCCAGTAGCAAGCAGCTTGTTATGGCGGGCACTCAGTGGAGGGGGAGCCAGGAGCAGTGGGACCAAAGAAGAGGACGATCGGGGGTGCTCTGTGCAAAACCATTGCACAGAGTAAGTAAGTATAAAAAATAAATAAAAATTCATCCTTTAGTTACCAATCAAACTCTTCCTTTAAATTAATTGTAGAGGCTTTAATAAGGGTCTTTTTTAGTTTTTTGTTTTTTTTTTGCTGGATACTTTGATAAAGAAGGGCTCTTTAATACTAGTGCACCTAAAATGTGTTAACATGCTTTTAATTCAGTTTTGTTTTCCTGACTCCCAGCATATGCACCTGTGAAACATAAACATGTGACTCAAAAAACACACCAAAACCTCAGAAACCCAAAACCTTTTGATATGTCTTTGATGCATTCCCAATTGATTTACAGTGGAAAGCACCTTTTTGGTGCAATTTTTTAAAGAACTGCACCAAAGATTCAGGAATTTTCAAAATGCAGCGAACCTGCATAGTTAAAACCGTTACATAGAATTTAAAGGGGATGTAAAGGCTGAAAGTTGTTTTTAATCTTCAGGCATTATATTCATGAAGGTAAAAAACCCTTCACTATGCAGCTCTCCCTCCGGCCCCCAAATACTTACATGAGCCCAATCTAGCAATGTGCTCAAGAGTGGCTGCTGTCCTTGACTCTCTGCCTCCTCATTGGCTCAGATATCGCATCAGTCGCCTTTTTTTTTTTCTATTGGAAAAGGCGGCAAAAGCACACCAGCGTAAAAGGTGCCTAAGGCACCCAAGGGTGTTTTGTTTTTAAAATATGTATAGTGATGTTGCTTTCATGTAGCATCGCCTTTATAACAGACTCTTCATGTAGTGTCACCTATATCTGAACATACAATTTATGCTCTGTATTATTAATGTTGCCTCCTCTAAATTAACTCCTAGACACCGAACGCACACAAATATGTGGCCTGTCGGAGTCTGGGCCTTGACACCGAGCGGTTGCATATTTGCGTGCCATTAGAAAATACGTATGTGCTGAGAGCGCGCTCCCAGCACATATGTCCGTGACTCGCGGAAAGGTCCCGATCTCCCCTTGCGATCGGGACCTTTTCCGATCGTGTGACGGTGAATCACGGCGGTCACATGACCCTAAAACCCCGCCTGCCTCCCGCCTTCTGAACCTCCTAAAGGGCCAGGAGGTGCCAGCGCAAGGGGGTTAACCTTTTTTGTATTCCTGAGATAACCATCATCTAGGTAGATAAAAAAAATTAATAGGAGGAAGGAACAGCTTGTTTCTTGGTATAATACATTCTCTGTGCTTCTGAGAATTAGAATACTTTTTTGGGATTATCCTAGCTGGCACCATCGATTCCTGAATGGTCCCAAATAGTTTATGTGCAGATCAATGTCAGATTATTTCCTGGCATTTTGTAAATGGAGAAGAGACAGTTTTACAGTTTATCACAGATCTGTCACACGCGGGTTTGTCTAACAGTATCTATATGATTCAGTGCAGATTATACTAAGGATCTACTATTGATGGAATTTAATTTTTTTGCATTTTACATTCACCTTGCGCATTTGCTTACCTGTCTTATATGGAATATGGTGTCTATAAAGTACAGATTAGGAAATTTGGATTTCACATTTGAAAGGCCTGTTTCACATCAGTGTGATTCCAGATGCGATGTGGGTCCCACAGAATGACATAACAAGGAAAATTGCATTATTTTCAATGGTGTCCATTCACATCAATGCGACTCATCACAGAGCCATTTCGGAAAATGTTCCTGTACTAATTTGGTGCGATTCCAGAGTGATTTTGACCCCATCGAATATACAAAGTTGCATCCAATAGTACTATGTAATGGGACTGAAATTCAGATCACAAATGTATCACAGCAGTGTGAACCTAGCCTTATTGTGTGTTGCAGGTTTCAGTCTCAATGATGAACTCTAACTTTTGTTTTTTCTTGTTTTTAAGTCTTGGGGTAGAGCCTGTTGACAAGGACGTGATTAGAAAACCACCGAGAAACTTGAAGGATAGCATATTGACCAAAAACTTGATAATAAAAATTCTGATTTCCTCCATCATCATAGTGTGCGGAACATTGTTTGTCTTCTGGAGAGAGGTTTGTCATTTATGTTTTCACAAATAAGGGATGTCTTTAGAGTTGGGTTGCAGTTTTTTTCTATTAATATTTCCAGAGATAATGTCATAGTTTTAGGTCACAAATTAAAATGACACAAACTGAAAAATGGCAAATTATTTAATTTGAGATGGTGCATTGTACAATTTCAAGTGATGATAATTGATTATATATTGAAAGGTGTAAGGGCTATGGTTTGTAGGTACTTTTTCTGCACCTTTTTGTTCCATTTGTGTTCAGATCCATTCATTTCAAAGGGAAGGAAACTGAACTGCCAAATAATTCACTCTGTATGATGTTGCAATGAGCATTAATGCTGTAAAGAAGTAAGAAATAAACATGGATGCAATTTTGTTTCAAATGCCGAGAAATGCAATGACATATCTCCACAGCCTCAGTCAGAGAGGACAGTATGGCCACTTGCTGACTTGGCAGAATCCACAGACAGCTTAACAATTTAGTAAGATACAGCAGAAAAGATGAATGTAATGTAGTCTTACCTCAGATAAGTACAGAAGATATTTTACAGCCTATTGAAGTGTTATTACACAATGACTTCCCCAACGCCTGTTTCTGTTTTGGAAAGTGAAACTAGACTGTACAGCAGAGTGTAGCAGTGAGTCCCTAGCTAGGGACTGTACTAGCTAGAGACAAAATTGGTGGGGTTGGGAGGAACATACCAAAGACACAAAAACAACAATAATATTAATATATTTTAATATATTTTTTCGACAGTTGCGGGATAATGTCATTACTCCAAGAGACACAACAATGACCTTCACGTGCTTCGTTTTCTTTGACATGTTCAATGCTTTAAGTTCAAGGTCACAGGTGAGAGACCTTCCTGAAATGTATACAGTGCAGGTGCACCTTCAGTTTAATTCAGGCTTTGGAATACATCTGAGTTTAAAGTGTGTGTGTGCGTGCGTGCGCGCATAGCCACAACTTTTTTTTTTTTTTTTACATTTATGATTAGGGAAGGCTTAGAATCCTGGGTATTGTTTCTCCATGAGGTACAGTAGATTCCTCGTGTTTTTTTTTACCTGTGACACTTGTGCGTGTCTAAGAGTGGCGTTTTAGCAATACTCATGTCCTTTTTGCAAAAACATAACCCTAATGAAACTTTGCAAAGATGAACCTTTTATTGATTTGTATATCAGCAGAATCTCTCTTGTTGTTATACCAAGCAGATGGTGTAAAGTGATACAAGTTAAAAAAAACAAAAAAAAACTATCAAAAAGATGAAACAGCGCCAACCCAATACCATTCAGTTATACCATAATAATGCTCCAAAAATCAACCAATTATAAAAGATATGCAAAAAATGTATAACGGCAGCTGCCCCTTTAAGTGAATTTTGTTTGACAAATGTGTGCAATAAATTAAAGTAGGTGCCCACCAATTAGTGACACAATTGTGATGCCTTCACATATTAATATAAATAGAAAAACATAAAATAAGTTATCATATACATAGTAAATAATGGAGAACCATAGAAAAGTCCTAAAAACCAATAAAAATGTGACAGTCCAAAAAAAGGCCAAAAGTAACCAAAATGGGGACTCACCAGACCAACTCTGCCACAAAGTAGCCAACCAGATTTTGAAAACAAATCCCAGATGCTTCAGGTTTGATGTACAATCCTTCTGAACACTCGCAATCAAATGGTGTTAAACCACCTCTTCTATTCTTAATTATTATCTCAGAAAAAGGCCAGAGAGAATAATCATGGTGCAGCAACTACTTTATTAAAACTGTAGTAAGCAATAAAATATATTGCACTCGCATGATGATGGTGCCACAGGGAGAACCAACCCAAACCGCTCACTAGGGGGATTTATTGCTCCACACGCTTTCTGAAGACTTCCATCTGTACCAAATGCGTTGAGGCTCGAGCCGCTGACATCATTTCCGGTTCCTCTGACGTCACATCCGGGGTTTTGGAACGCATGCCAGCCGTGGGAAGAGCGGCGGTGTGGAGAAATAGATCCCCCTAGTGAGCCGTTTGGGTCCATGCTCCCTGTGGCACCATTATCATGCGAGTGCAATTTATTTTATTTCTTACTACGATTTTAATAAAGAAGTTGCTGCACCATGATTATTATCTCTTGTCTTTTTTGAGATAGTTAAGAATAGAAGAGGTGGTGTAACACCATTTGATTGGGAGTGTTCAGAAGGATTCTGCAAGATTGTACATCACACCTGAAGCATCTGGGATTTGTTTTCAAAAGCTGGTTGGCTACTTTGTGGCTGAGTTGGTCTGGTGAGACCCCATTTTGACTACACTTGGTGATGGAACACAGTTTTGGAGTTGCAGGATCTGAACATTTTTTGAACTGTTAAATTTTTATTGGTTTTTAGAACTTTTCTATGGTTCACTATTAGGGATGCACCGAAATTTCAGCCACCAAAACAGATCGGCCGAAAAGTGCAGATAGGAAAGATTTTGCTGGTACAGGGGACTGTGTGTACTGCAAATGTGAGGAGGGGGGGAGGGTGTGGTGGCAGAGAAAGGCAGGAGAGGGGAGAATTGTATACAGTGACTGGTTGTCACTATATGTCAGTGCCGGTTTTTATATGCAATTGCTGCATTTTTTTTTTTTTTTTCACTTTGGCTCAGATAACGAGCTGTTCCTTTCCTGGGAGCTTAAAGAAATAAAGTTTTGTTTAGCTCCGGGGAAAGTGACAGCTCATTATGTGAGCTATAGTGAAGAAAAAAAAAATCCAGCAATTGCATTGAAAAACCGGCACTGCCATATAGTGACAACCAGTGAGGGAGCCTCTCTGTATGCTCTGCTCCCTCACTGTATAAACTGCTCCCTCCTTGCACACACTACTCCTCCACCTCCTCCCCCCTACAAAGTTGGCTGTCACTCATATGCTATCACATAGGGGACTTTTGTTCCCCTATGTGATAACAGTAAAATCATAAGTTAAAAAAAAAAAAAAAATACATGAAAGTAGAAAAAAATACTAAATAAATTGGAGCCTCCTCACCCCCACATACGCAGACATTTTGGTTTCAATTTGGTTTTTGGCCACATACCTTCTGAATTTTCGGTATCGGTTTCGGTACGAGAATTTTCATTTTGTTGCACCACTATTCACTATTAATCACTTTAATTGTGTATGATAAATTATATTATGTTTTCTATTTATGTTATGTGAGGGTATCACAATTGTGTCACTAATTGGTGAGCGCCTACTTTCATTTATTGCACACAAACAAAACCCAAACCAAATATGTATTCTGTTGTAGCTTACCAAATCCTTAAATGTGGTGGCTGCATTTTCCTTTTTATGCCTTTTTTTTTTTCCCCTTTATTTTCACCTGATGATCCAAACAGTAAGTCTCTGAATTTTCTACTTACTTGAAGACCCTGTTCACCCAGTATGGTGACCTGGATTTTACTGCTCTGGATGAATGCAGGTCACTGCTAGGATACACCGAAACAGTTGTTTTCTCTGTATCCTATTCACACTGCAATGCATTTCGGATGTATATGGTGAACCGCTATTTCATCGCAGCGTACAGGACAGGATCGCACGGCTCTTTACAGTAGCACAACGCGCTGTGCTGTGGTACAGTGACATAAATTAAGTGTCCCTTTCCAAAGTTGGTTGGGGAAAAAAAAAAAGAAGCAAACTGTGTGATGCACGGCTGTGAGTCCCCTACTGGCCAACCAGCAGCTACTGCAGCTACAATGGACAACTGCCTCACACTAACCCACTGCAGCTGTGTGAATAGGCCCTAATAGACCATGTTGTCCAGGCAAAGTAGCCGTTTCAGGGCTGAGACAAATCATTGAACACTGATAGGGGTGCTTACAATGATCAGTTTTTATTCATTTATGTAAAACCTTGATCCTAAAAGGTAGAAAATAACTGTTTTTGTAACTACTTCAGATTTTGTTTGTTAGCAAGGTAATCAGCTCTGCCATCCCAAGCGGAGACACCCTAAGACATGAAGTGTGTTACTGGCTAGATCATCGGGTGAATATAATGGTGAAAAAAGCCTTAAAAAAAAAACAAATACAGCCACCACATTAAGCTGGTTAGTGCTGGTTCTATTGTAGGCAATACAACCATACATTTATCTCAGGCAGTCTCTGCATGACCCTGTCTAGAAATCCCTTTATAATGCTGTTCAGGTCGCTTGTGCTGCAGTGTGCTAAAAATACTGCAGGGTTTAGCTACAGTGGAGATTAGTGGTTTTAGGGATTAAAAAAAATATTTTGGTGTACACCACAAATCTGTTCCAGATTGTTTTGTTTAACATCCAAAAATAATCTCAACACGAGTAAAGGAAAAAAATACTTAAAAATCTCATGAGTCCTCTACTCAGCAGAAAATTGTGTGTATGTATGCATGTATGTGTGTGTGTGTGTGTGTATATATATATATATATATATATATATATATATATGTGTGTGTGTGATACACAGAGACTCTCTGTATAATATATATTTTTATCTGTAAGTGTAATCTTTGGTTTATATTTTGCTGTTATTTTTGTCTTCCACAGACAAAATCTGTCTTTGAGATTGGCCTGTGCAGTAATAAGATGTTCTGTTATGCAGTTCTTGGTTCTATCATGGGTCAGTTACTCGTCATTTATTTCCCACCTTTACAGAAAGTTTTCCAGACTGAAAGTCTCAGCATCCAAGGTATTGGAAAAAAAATGTACTTTTTCACATCAAAGCTGTATTTGTATTTCTATTTAAAGGCTAGGTCCACCTTTATTAAAAATAAATAAATGCACTTTTTTCTTGGAAACAATTTGCAGTTATTTTTTTTTTTTTAAAGGAGCATGTGAAGCATAGCACGTGCATTCAGTGAATTGTAGGTACATTGTCGGACACAGCTGATCACATGGCTATGGAGCGGGCCAATCCCAGCTGCTTTTACCATGTGACCAGCTGTGTCCAAAAACAGCTGATCACCAGGTAAATAGGAAATGCCAGTTATTGGCGTGAGGAGAGCCAGTAAGCTGCATTTCGCAGGGGGACATCTAAACTGATCATCATTGTCCTGGTAATCAGTGTAGCCCCATCAGTGCGGCCAATAGTGTCCCATCAGTGCTGGCAGTCAGTGCCCATCAGTTAATCTGTGCCACCTATCAGTGCAGGAGAAAAAATACTTATTTACAAAACTTTATAACAGAAACTTTTTTTCTTTTCCTAAGTTTTTCGTCTTTTTTTAGTTTTAGCAAAAAATAAAAACCCCAAATACCACCAAAAAAAAAAAAGATGAAAATTTAGATTGGGTACAGTGTTGCATGACCACGCAATTGTCATTCAAAGTATGAGAGCGGTGAAAGCTGAAAATTGGTCTGGGCAGGAAGGGGGTAAAAGTGCCTGGTAGTCAAGTGGTTAAATAATAATAATTAAAAAACAGCTGAACTCCAGGAAAACAGCGAAATACACAAATGAAATACATATATGAAAGCTGTTTTGCCTGTCAGTGTACTTTTGTTCATCCAGTCCTAAAGTTACTTGGCTCCACCACAGCATAGGCCCTGTCTGGCACGGCAATATACCCAGTTTTTCTGTGCTGCAGCGCCGTAAATGTACACAGCGCTTTTACATATACATATTTTGTATAGTACATTCTCACCAATCCCTAACCCTCATGGGGCATATAGTCTAAGGTCCCTAACATTCATACATACACATACTAGGGCCAATTTAGACAGGATCCAATTAACCTACGAGCATATCTTTGGCGTGTGGAAGGAAACCCGAGTACCCTAACTTACATTCATACATACACCAGAGTACCCGGAGGAAACCCACGCAGGCACTGGGAGAACATGCAAACTCCAAGCAGGTGGTGCCGTTATTGGTATATGAACCAATGACCCTAGTGCTGCCAGGTGGAAGTGCTAACGATTTAGCCACAGGTCTTGTCCTCCCTAAGCCTGTGATTAGACAGTGAAAGGAGAAGCAGTAGATTGTAAAATGAGGCACGAGTAGAGTGGCATAGAGATGAGTTCATCAGTGTCCCTAGTTTCAGACCCCTTTCCGAAGGTGACAGACAAGCTGTCTTGTCACCTTGAGAAAGGGGTCCGTTGTGGCCCCAAAATGTTGCCGTGTAATGGTTTACTTTGCACAGTTGTACATTGCTCTTGCAAAATAATCTCAATAAAATCCTGAGGTCAAATTGGCTGAGTGCTGACTCTCTCTTCTATTAGGTTTTTAATGCTATCTGTGTTCCTCCCGGGTAAATTCATCCTCTCTATTTGCATGGTGACTTTTGTCACAGAGACCAAAAAGATGAAAAATTCTAGAAGTAGGTGGTGATGGGGAATTCTCCAAAGGGGCATCTACTCCTCTGACTTCTGACAGAGGGGTTTCCTATCACTTTGGACAGATCTACTCTCCCTTCTCTTGTGATTGGGTCTCCAGAATGAAAAGGGAAAATGTTAGGAGCATTTTTTGGTTTAAGTATATCAAAATGGCCAATCACTACGTGCCTAATTACATTTACTGTTTTAGCAATATTATATCTCATTGTTCTACTTTTCAGACTTGCTGTTCCTAATAGGACTGACGTCTTCTGTATGTATTGTATCGGAAATCATTAAAAGAGTTGAACGGAGTCAAGAAGGGGTTCAGAAGCGCAAAGGATCGCCGTCCTCTTTGTTTCTTGAAGTATGATGCATATTGCATTCATTTTTTTAAATGCATACGGGGAAATATTGCTTCAATTCCAAGGTATTCCAGTGGCTTGCAAGACAGGAAACCTGCTGCAGCTTCCTGCATAGTCTTCACAGCCCACAAGAATGGACTTATTACACACCAAGCTACAAGTGGAATTTGTAGGAACTGCGGCCCAATGGTTATGGAACCATACAAGTATTGCAAGGACTTGTGATGTTTTGCTGAGATGACTGAAAAAGGAGGAACAATCATTCTGTGGTGTATGCCTTTTCTCTCCCCACCAAATCTTTAGGTTTGAGGGTTTTTGTACAGTCAAACTGCTTACGTATGTAGTCAGATATTGTTTTTTTTATAAATATATATATGTACATAATGATATAACTTTATTCCACTTTATGGGGTTTTATTACTAAAAGAAAATGTTTTCTAATGTCTTTGAAGCTGTTTAGTTGAAACGCACATCATGTGCCATGTTTCCTTTGATCATAAAATATTATGTATTTATTTTGAATATCACAGTTTCAGCTTTGTGCATATGTCGTTTGAGAGGACTATATGCTAAGGTTGCTGCCACTGGACAGTCCTTTTGCTTTGCGTGTTTTCAGTACTCTCAAACTTTCAAGGGCACCTTCATTTTGAACTGCAAAGCAGGATGGCCAAACTGGCTAGTTTTAGTAGTTTGTTACTGATTAAATGCTCCTAAAGAAATACAAATGAATATTTTATGATATTTATTGTCTTTAAAACCTGTTCATTCACTTGGACTGATTTAAAGAGAATTTTTTTTTATTTACTTGATATCTGGCCACACTGCTAGAAAGAGTAAGAGTAGTGGGGGAGGCTGCAAATGTGCAACCTCTGTGTTCCTTTTCTCAAAATGGGATGCTTGCAGGATCAAGGGTAGGAAAAAGGAAAGTGGATGGCCACATACTTAATGCATAGAGAATCCTGAAGTTTATTGATGCAACCCCACAAAGATAAAAGCGATGTTGCAATGATTTTATACCTGAATTATATCAATAAACTTTGGGATTCTCTGTGCATTAAGTGTATGGTCATCTACTCGCTTTTTTCCAAGTCTCTGTGGCTGCAAACCTCTACAAGCATATAAGAAATAAAGTGGGTGAGTAACAAGGCCAACTTGGAGCAGTGTATACACCTGTCAATATTGAATTGTTAGGATTGGGGTTATCCACATCTGGGACTTGCTTTGGCATCTTTCCTGGTGTATGTGTTCATCCCTTGATCTGCTACTGGTAAGTTAAAGAGCAGCCAGTTCTGGAACCTGTGGTCCACCCCTTCTTCTCCCCTCTAGCTGGAGATGTTCACTTCTACTTTTATAGGGGCTGATATATGGTGAAGGAAAGCTGTGGGCTTCAGAATTTTAATCTGTTGGGTCTAGGAATTAAGGATGTGATTATAGGTTACTCACTGTACTTGTCTTCCATCCAGGGGCAGACTGACCTTTTGGAAACTCGGGCACTGCCCGAGGGCCGGGGTCAGTAGGGGGCCCCATGAGATGCCCCTGGTACCTTTTTCATAGGCTTTTTTGAGTTTGGGCAAGGACACGGGCCCCATGAGTTGTCAGTCTGCCCCTGCTTCCATCTACATTAGCCACAGCTTTATCTCTTATTACGCAAACATGACTAAACAAACAGGTCTAAAAGGTTTTTACGGTACCAGTGATGCACGCCTTTTTGATGCTTTGTAGCACCAATGTTAATATTCAGATTGAGCTGAGTCCCTGTAGAGTGTATTGGATCTCAAATCTAGACTTGGGCCCTTGACTTCTATCCAAGTAAAGATTAAACCCTACTGCCTCCTGTCATTCAGCTGACAAATGACGGAGCCTCCACAGACTATTAGAATTCTGATATTTGACAGCCAAATGACCCGTGACAGCTTCAGACAAGGTATACCTTAATCACAACTTGGCCAAAGTTGAACCCCTATATACAGTCTATGGGCAGATTTAGTGTGCATTGCAATGTGACCGCCTTCCAGTAGAAGTAATCCGGGTGGCCCAAACACTTTTAAAGTACTGAAAAGGTGCAACTGCCACCATTTTAATCTATAGGACCTCTGTTTTCAGAAAATACATAATTGTGTTGGATAAAGTGGGGAGAATTTCAACTCCTGTTGGGTTTTTACTGCTCTCCATGGTTAAGTTTACCTTAATTTAATGTCAGGAGGACCATTTGTCCTCCTGACAACGGTTTCACCAGTCAAGCAATGAGATTAAGGCCCCTTTCACATGACCGTTCTGATCAGTCTGCCTGTCAAGTTTTTTGGGCTGACCTACTCAGACGGACCGTCTCTATGATTTCTGTGTCCATTTACACCTGCCTATATCCAATCTGATCCACTAAAAAAAAAAAAAGCAGAAGGGGGATCCGTTCTCCTCCGTCTAGGTGGATCGAATTGGAGGGCAGTCGGGTGTAAAGTGACAACCGCTCCATTTTACACCCAGCCACCCACCTACAGAGCAGAGTGGGCTCTTTCAGTGTCCACTCTACATAAAATGAGTGAACGCGAATGTGTCATCTGCCCACTCTGCTCCAATCAGCAGGGGATCAGTGGACAGATCCCCTGCTGATCAAATTGGAGTCAGCCCTGTGTGAAAGGGGCCTAACTCTGCAACAGGGATACAGACAGGTCCTAATTGCAACAAAAAGCAATTTCCTGCCAAATTATTTTTGAAAAAAAAAAAGTGTAACAGACTGGAACCTTTAAAATCGCTGATGTAGTTTTAGTCTTTGATAAACTATATTTGTTGTTTGTTTTTATTTTTTTTAAGAGTATTTTTTAGTATAGCCATGCTTAAACATGGAGGGGTTGTTGCCAGCAAGAACCACAGTTGAGAAATGCTGCCAGTGAGGGCAGTTATCAGTGTTGAAGTATATGCACTTTACACACGGGAAATGGTAATTGGATGGAAAGTCACGAGTGCAGCATTGATGTGTTAACACTTCCCTTGTTCTGTCTACTGCTTTTCTTCATTGCACTGGTCCTTACAGCTATCTGCATCTAATACTGAAAATCCAAGCAGCAGCAAAAGTTTGTAAATTTTACAAAATGTCCCTTAACTACTCTAGCAAAGTGACTCATTCGCTGTCTGTAGGAAAAAAAAAAGAAAAAAGTGGCAGCAGGCTGTAAACCAATAGTAATAATTCTTACCTGTCGGGGAGGGGGTGGCAATTACAATAGTCTTTCTCTTACAGAGTTACCACCACTGCTGCTGGTATCTGGCCCTTCTGGGCGTGTTGGATACCTGGCCCCTCCTGTGCACAGTGGTTCCACCCGCCAGCTGCAACATCACTATAGAACACATTAGTGAGGTAGAGGCAGAGGGGGGCCAAGCACTCAACAATCAGTTTTGGATACCAGCTCCAACTGCAGTACTGTAAGAGTTTAATTTGGAGTTGTCACCCACCAAGCAGATAAAAAAAAAAAAGAATACTTACCAGGCTGCTACTAGTATGGTTTTGTTTTTTTCTTTTCCAGATGGGGACAAGGTCACTTTATTTTACTGATATACACTGTAATATTGTTTTAAGGTATTGGTGTCATTAATTCCGATTTTTCCTGACCACTTTACTTTGCCAATTGTATAATATTGCAGCTATTGAGCTGCAACCGGCAATCATACTGTACATTCTTTGGGTAATGTCTATAAAATCTAAATCTAAAAAAAAAAGTTTTTTTTTTTTTCTTTAAGATGCTGTACATTAATCTAAAATAATATTTTTGAGACATGCGCATGTGTGTGTTCTATTTTTTACTATTTGTTACATAGGTTTTATCATTTTACAGTTACAGAGCAATGGCAAAGGAAGACTTTAGAGAAATACATAGGTTCTGTGGAAAAGGTTTGAACCAGATCTTGCAAGATGCTCCTGTATATTTAGCTGCTTATCTGAAGTTCAGAGCGGGAGAGGACAACTGAATTGGGCAACAATAGCAGTCATTTCTGTTGAGCCCAGCATACGTGACCACAAATACTAAAGCTTGAGAGTGGTTGGATTGTGCTTCCAACCTTTCACAAATGTAAAGTGTTTATTAAAGGTGTATCTCAAAGATTTTCATCCTGGTTCATTAACACTGAGCCACTGACCTACAACAAAGCATGATGCAGCCAATGAAGTTTGAACTCCTTTTATTATATGCTTGTTTTGGATCAGTTACAGGTTCCTTTACTTATACTTAACTGTTACAACCTGCTTTTTCTTTTTTTTTTTTTTACACTTTTGTTAAGCCTTCCAGCTCAATTCACTAAGCAGTAACGACTGTTATAGGCAGTGCTGAAAATACCAGTCATCATGGCAAATAACCGAATGTTATCCATCGTTTTCCTTTTCTTGTCAGTCCTCATGTCCGCATACCTTGGGTTCCTTTTGGAAAACCTTACATTCAACTCAGAAACCGCTATAATGAAAGGAGAATTTGGCATGGAATGGATAACAATTTTCTGCTCTCCTGATCTCCTTATGTCAGGATACCATGGGATGTAACTAGTAATAAAGCAAAAGGATGGGAAAATCCAAAATAACAAAATACATGTCCAGACCCAGAGGGAATGCTAAATAAGAAATTTATTCAGAAGATAGAGAGCCCTTTTTTTCTTAAAACCGCTAATCTGGAAGAACCAAAAGCACTGGCTGACACATCCATCCCATAGTCGTTGATGAAAGTCATAACCAAAGACCAGCTAGCAGCCTTGCAGACTTCTTTCAATGAGGCAAAGACCAGGACGTTGAGTGAACCTTTGACTCTTCAGGAGTGAAGTGCCCCAAGGAGGAGTACTCCAGCTGGATAGTCTTCACCAGCCATAAAGACATCACCATCTTAGGACTCTTACGAAGAACCAGTAAATTTTAACTGAACATAAGAATTCTGTTCTGGACCGGTATGTCATGACCACTGACATCATATGCACCAGATGACTTTCTGCCAGCTGTGGAACTTCCAGAGGCAAAAATGGAAAAATAGCTTTCTACTGTAGATGGAACCGACTCTGAGGAGAGAGATCACCAAGAGTTGCACACACAACAGAAAGATGATTGTTGTCTTTCCATGCTGTGTGTCTCTGCTGATCTCTCTCCTCAGTCACCTGCCCTTTCATTGTGTTGCTTCTGGTTTTGGCAACAAAACATGCTAGAAAAGTGTCAGTACTGAGGATGTTTCCTGTAAACAGCCTTTCTGTTGAGTTTTCCAGGCCAATGTGATCCCAAGGTCCTGTCCAGAGTTTCTGCCTAAGATTATTTTCTCGATTACATCTACAGTGGGAAACCATGCTTACTGCCATCTAGGTAGAGGACAAAGTGGCAATATCTGGGACCATGAAATACAGTGGATATAAAAAGTCTACACACCCCTGTTAAAATGTCAGGTTTCTGTGATGTAAAAAAAATGAGACAAAGATAAATAATTTCAGAACTATTTCCATCTTTAATGTGACCTATAAAAACTGTACAACTCAGTTGAACAACAAACTGAAATCTTTTAGGTGGAGGGAAGTAAAAATAAAAAACTAAAATAATATGGTTGCATAAGTGTGCACACCCTTAAATTAATACCTTTTTGAAGCACCTTTTGATTTTATTACAGCACTCAGTCTTTTTGGGTATGAGTCTATCAGCATGGCACATCTTCCTTGCAAAAAACACTCCAAATCTGTCAGATTGTCAGAGGATTTCCTGTGCACAGCCCTCTTTAGATCTCCCCACAGATTTTCGATAGGATTCAGGTCTGGGCTCTGGCTGGGCCATTCCAAAACTTTAATCATCTTCTGTTGAAGCCATGTATGCTTTGGGTTGTTGTCATGCTGAAAGATGAAGTTCCTCATATTCAGCTTTCTAGCAGAAGCCTGAAGGTTTTGTGCCAATATTGACTGGCATTTGAAACTTCATAATTCCCTCTACCTTGACTAAGGCCTCAGTTCCAGCTGAAGAAAAACAGCCCCAAAGCATGATGCTGCCACCACCATGCTTCACTGTGGGTATGGTGTTCTTTTGGTGATGTGCAGTGTTGTTTTTGCACCAAACACATCTTTTGGAATTATGACCAAAAAGTTCCACCTTGGTTTCATCAGACCATAACACATTCTCCCAAATGCTTTTGGGAGACTTCAGATGTGTTTTTGCAAAATTTAGCCAGGCTTGAATGTTTTCTTCATAAGAAAAGGCTTCCATCTTGCCACTCTACCCCATAGCCCACACATATGAAGAATATGGGAGATTGTTGTCACATGTATCACACAGCCAATACTTGCCAGATATTCCTGCAACTCCTTTAATGTTGCTGTAGGCCTGTTGGCAGCCTCCCAGACCAGTTTTCTTATCTTTTCATCAATTTTGGAGGGATGTTCAGTTCTTGGTAATGTTACTGTTGTGCCATAGTTTCTCCACTTGATGACTGTCTTCACTGTGTTCCATGGTATTTTTAATGCCTTGGAAATTCTTTTGTGCCCTTCTCCTGACTGATACCTTTTAACAATGAGATCCCTTTGATGCCTTGGAAGCTCTCTGCGGACCATGGCTTTTGCTGTAGGATGCGACTAAGAAATTGTCAGAAAAGATCTAGTAGAACTGCTGAACTTTTTTTGTAGTTAATCAGATGGCAGATGTGTACTGACTCCTATTTAACATGATTTTGAATGCGATTGCTTAATTCTGAACACAGCTACATCCCCAGTTATAAGAGGGTGTGCTCTCTTATGCAACCACATTATTTCAGTTTGTTTACTTCCCCCCTAAAATATTTGAGTTTGTTTTTCAATTGAGTTGTACAGTTTATTAAATGTGGAAAAAGTTCTGAAATTATTTATCTTTGTCTCATTTTTTTACATCACAGAAACCTGACATTTTAACAGGGGTGTGTAGACTCTTTATATCCACTGTACCTCTGCTCCCCTTTTACATGCAGTAACTATGCTGCATCAGCACAATATGGAACACAGCAAAGGGTACTTTGCCAAGAAGCAACACAATAGGCTATGCTATTCTCTTCAGTTCAAAGCACTTCTCAAGACATCCTCATGTAATCGTGCCACTGTTGTACTCAAGTGCATAAATGGGTTATCCTGCATCTTGCTGGTTTCTGACAGCTCAACAATGTGGCACCAATTTAGATGGCATGTCCTTTGCCAAAATTATTCCAATCTCCGAGTATAAAACAAAATCTTTTGAACAACCTAAGCCACACGATAAAGTACTATACATTTTTTATAATCCATTATAGGAAAAGACAATAAGCTGTTGCAGAAATCACAAATTATATCTAGTTAATACATTTTCCTCCATTCTTTGTATGGGGAGAGCAGATCATATGTAGCACCCCAGCAGTTAAATTAAAGTGATCCTGCACAGGGGTGTGTAGATTTTTTTATATCCACTGTAAATATATATTTCTAGAAAGCATAAAACATTTTCTCTAAGCTTTTGGAGGTTTGATGTGTCAGTCTAGATATTTATTAAACAGCCAATATATGATGATTTCCTGTTGCTTTGATTAAATTAGAAGAACATTAAAATACAGTCTACAGCTCTTACATGGAGTGGAATTTTATGTAGTCATAAACAAAAGTCATATTTATACACAGTTTTCATATTTTCTCTCTTTTGGCAGATAAGATATTGTAAGTGACAGCATTGTATAATCTATCCCCTTAATTTCAAGCCAGAGCATGGCTTTCAGAGCTGTGGGAGTTGTTTTTTTTTTTCTTCCAGAAATAATACATAAGGGTAACCCATTGGAATCATTAAGATAGAATATCTAAAATGTTATAAACTGCACTATTAAATTCAGGTTGAATATTACAGTCATGGCCAAAAATATTGCCCCCCCCCCCCCCGCATTTCTGTGAGATAATGCACCACTTCTCCAGAAAAGTGTTGAAATTACAAATGTTCAGTCATTCTTATGTTTATTTCTTTGTTTGTATTGGTATGACACAAAAAAGTGGAGAAACAAAAAGCCAAATCTGGCACATTCCATGCAAAACTCCAAAAATGGACTGGACAAAATTATTGGCACCCTCAATTTATTAATTGGTAGCACACCCCTTGGAAAAAAATAACAAATCAATCGCTTCCTGTAACCATCAATGAGTTTCTTACACCTCTCTACTGGAATTTTGGACCGCTCTTCTTTCACCAACTGCTCCGGGTCTCTCAGATTGGAAGGGTTCCTTTTCCCAACTGTTGTTTTGAGATCTCTCCACAGGTGCTCTATGGGATTGAGATCTGGACTCATTGCTGGCCAGTTCAGTACTCTGCAGCACTCTTTCTGAAACCATTTCTGGGTGCTTGTTGACGTGTGCTTTGGGGCATTGCTTTGTTGTATGACATGTGACTTCTAACAGAGACCCAACTTTCTGACACTGTGCCCAACATTGCACCCCAGAATTCTACTTGATTCTCCACCTCCCACCATACCCCAGTGCTGGACTTTTCCTCAGTGTCCTGACATCCAGTGCAAGGTTATGGTCACTGCATTGGTCTTGATTATATCAGAGTAGATCACTGGATGGTAGGAGAAGCTGCAGAAACTGGTCTAAAGTGCTTTAAAGGATAAGTTCACCTTTTAGAAAAAAAATAAAAATAAATGCATTTTTTTTGCAGGTATAAAAAAGAGCATTTATTATTTTTGTCTGCAGGAGCCTGTTATACCATTGCACCAGTGATCAGCAGATCGCTCCTGCCATGTAGGCCTCCTGCAGCTCTGTCAGTATATCTGCTTGCTCATACGGGACGTACGACAGGGATGTTCGATTCCTATCACTCAATGCCCGGGACATGTAGTTTCCGATTGCTTCCACACAGTGCCAGCCTCTCCCCCCAATAGTGTAGCCTATAGAAAATATAAGGTACTGAAGTTTGTCGCCATTTCACGAGCGTGCACAAATTTAAGGTATGGCAAGTTGGATATCTATTACTCGATACAACCTCATCTTTTATATTTTACAAAAAAAAATAGTGTAATGTATTACCTTTTTGTGCCCCAAAATTAACTTGCTTGTATTTTTTACTGAAATTTTGTGGTAATACCATGCAACATAAAAAATTGGAACTACCACTATTTTATTCTCTAGGGTGTCTTTCAGAAAATATCATGTTTTGGAGTTTTGTGTAATTTTCAGGCCTAAAACTTCGGCGCAAAAATGGCTCTGTCAGCGAAAGGGATAAAGGATAAGCCCTGACCTACCCTTTCCTCACGAGCAGCCAATCGGTGCTCATTACACTGCAAGGTCTCTCTCCTCCCTGCTAGTCCCGGGTGCAGTGCTGGAGAAAGGAAGGGGAGGAGGAGATAACAGTGCAATGTTAAAAAATATTAAACGTTTAAGTTACCATAAAGCCCCTTTTGTTTTTAAAAGCCCCAGACATTCCTAACATCACCTCCAACTTAAATACGGTTTTGGTTAAAATATTTTTTGTTTTTTAACCAGACACGTAGATGGGGCACTGATTTAGTCCCTGGACAAGTAGTTTTTTCAAAAATGTCCACACCCCTGTACGAGCAAGTAGATATATGGATACGAAGAATGAATGAACTACCACGGCGCTTCACAGCTAAGGCTGTGGGGACTTGTAGTCCCTTTCACAGATGACAATGAGTGACATGGCTGTGTAGGGCCACTTTTTTTTTTTTAAACTTGACAGCAAGGGGGAGATTTCCGGCTAGCTGTCAAAGCGGGGAGTGAAAGAAAGTCTGATCGTAGCCTGTTACACCCTGAATATGGATGTAATGTTCTGAAAGGTGAACTTATCCTTTTAACAAGTACTCTAGATGTAAATGAGTAGTTATCCTTGTAGTGTGGACGCAGCCGTATTGCAAGGGAGGAATATTAGGTTTTCTTTCGTTCAAAGTTTTTAATGAGGAATGATCGGAACAAATTATAGATTAGACTTGCCACCTCCACTTCTGCAGAAGTAATCTTTAAATCCCAGTCCACATATATTCATTAATACAGTCATGAGGCATTCATAACAATGGTCACTGGGGAAGCAATTTATTAGATGTAACAGGATTTTAATATCACAGCATTATACCTGGAGAAAGCCAAAGCAGTAGTCTTTTTTTTTTTTTTTTTTTTTTTTTATGTGGATTTGTGCCAATACTAAATTAACCTCTTCACGCAGAGCTCACGCAAATGTGCGGCCTTGAGGCCGAGCGGCTGCACATTTGCGTGCAATAATAATAATAAAAAAAAAAAAAGTTCTGAGAGCGCTCCCAGCACACATGTCCGATACTCAAGGAAAGGTCCCAATCTCCTCGTGATCGGGACCTTTCCCGATCATGTGACAGCGAATAACCGCGGTCACATGACCCTAAAATCCCGGCTTCTGAAACACTTAAAGGGCCGGGAGGCGCTGACGTCAAGGGGTTAAGTTATTGCAATATGAACCAAGGCTGGGGAAGGTGTAGTCTTTATCAAAAATCAGTATGCTTTATTAAATCATACACCCACAACAAAATTTATACAGTGGGGCAAAAAAGTATCTAGTCAGCCACCAATTGTGCAAGTTCTCCCACTTAAAAAGATGAGAGAGGCCTGTAATTGGCATCATAGGTAGACCTCAACTATGAGAGACAAAATGAGAAAAAAAATCCAGACAATCACATTGGCTGATTTGGAAAGAATTTATTTGCAAATTATGGTGGAAAATAAGTATTTGGTCACCTACAAACCAGCAAGATTTCTGGCTCTCACAGACCTGTACCTTCTTCTTTAAGAGGCTCCTCTGTCCTGCACTCATTACCTGTATCAATGGCACCTGTTTGAACTTGTTATCCCTATAAAAGACACCTGTCCACAACCTCAAACAGTCACACTCCAAACTCCACTATGGTGAAGACCAAAGAGCTGTCGAAGGACACCAGAAACAAAATTGTAGACCTGCACCAGGCTGGGAAGACTGAATCTGCAATAGGCAAGCAGCTTGGTGTGAACAAATAAACTGTGGGAGCAATAATTAGAAAATGGAAGACATACAAGACCACTGATAATCTCCCTCGATCTGGGGCTCCACGCAAGATCTCATCCCGTGTGGTCAAAATGATCACAAGAACGGTGAGCAAAAATCCCAGGACCACACGGGGGGACCTAGTGAATGACCTGCAGAGAGCTGGGACCAACGTAACAAAGGCTGCCATCAGTAACACACTACGCTGCCAGGGACTCAGATCCTGCAGTGCCAGACGTGTCCCCCTGCTTAAGCCAGTACATGTCTGGGCCCGTCCGAAGTTTGCTAGAGAGCATTTGGATGATCCAGAAGAGGATTGGGAGAATGTCATATGGTCAGATGAAACCTAAATAGAACTGTTTGGTAGAAACACAACTCGTCGTGTTTGGAGGAGAGAGAATGCTGAGTTGCATCTAAAGAACACCATACCTACTGTGAAGCATGGGGGTGGCAACATGCCACCTCCGCAAAGGGAGCAGGACGACTGATCCATGTACAGGACAGAATGAATGGGGCCATGTATCGTGAGATTTTGAGTGCAAACCTCCTTCCATCAGCAAGGGCATTGAAGATGAAACGTGGATGGGTCTTCCAACATGACAATGATCCCAAACATACCGCCCGGGCAACGAAGGAGTGGCTTCGTAAGAAGCATTTCAAGGTCCTGGAGTGGCCTAGCCAGTCTCCAGATCTCAACCCCATAGAAAACCTTTGGAGGGAGTTGAAAGTCCGTGTTGCCCAGCAACAGCCCCAAAACATCACTGCTCTGCATGGAGGAATGGGCCAACATACCAGCAACAGTGTGTGCCAACCTTGTGAAGACTTACAGGAAACGTTTGACCTCTGTCATTGCCAACAAAGGATATATAACAAAGTATTGAGATGAACTTTTGATATTGACCAAATACTTATTTTCCACCATAATTTGCAAATAAATTCTTTCCAAATCAGCCAATGTGATTGTCTGGATTTGTTTTCTCATTTTGTCTCTCCTAGTTGAGGTCTACCTATGATGCTAATTACAGGCCTCTCTCATCTTTTTAAGTGGGAGAACTTGCACAATTGGTGGCTGACTAAATACTTTTTTGTTCCACTGTATGTGTAAAATTCCATTTCAGGGTTACAGAACCACCTTTGTTTCTTAGCACTTGTTCTTCATGTAAGAAACTCATGTTTTTTTAAATATGACAGGCGTGTTGACTGCTCATTGCAGGAGCACATAAATGCAGCTTCCTAGGCTGAAACACAATGAAGAAACCAGTACAGAGTCTGGATGCCTTACAGCTGCTCTTAGCAGACCCCAGAAAAGTTGACTGGCAGAGATTTGAAGAACATGACCACCTTCCTCCAAACCTTGTCTAAACAGGGAACTTTGTTTTCATGAAAACTGAGCCGAATTCAAGACAAGCATAAAATACGCAATTTGCTGCAACTCTTTATTCATTACATTGCTGCTTTTTTTTTTTCCAAGTGCAATGCAGGCTGTACTGCAGTTCCATTTACGTCAGGGCTGAGAATGGCAGAGAGGGAGAAGCAGCATAAGGAGCCAGTCAAGTGTGCTGCAGTGCAATGGGCATGATGGTGAAGGGGGGGAGAGCACAGAGTAAAGCCTAGTACACACAATCGTATGAAAAATACTCTTGAAGCGATCATACGTATATGGCTTTCGTTCAAAATTATTTAAAGGTACAAGCATGAAAATTTATCGTACAATTTTTGTTTAATCAGCATAGTTTTAATGCGAAAATACAATACATCACTTTTGAATTTTTATTCTGTAGTACAAGAATTTTCGGAACTTTAGTAACCGCCTAACTTTCAATATGAGACTAGCATGGAAAGAAAAAGGATGGTCATTTGCCCGATATTCTCATAGGGTGTACGGTGCTTAACAGATGTCCTGAGCAGTCTGCTGCTTTTCCTTTCACTGTCCAGTCACAGGTTGGTGGAAGGACATGTATTTGCAGCAGAAAGAAATTAATTGCCTGCCCTGTCAGATAGAGTTGCACTTATGTTTTTCATGTGTATTTAGCTATTTGTTTTAAGTTCAGCTTCGGGTACATGCAAAATTAGCTGCTAATCCTATTCAGGAAACAGTACCTGGACTAATATCGCCAAAGAGCCTTCAATTTACCTTAACCACTTGAGCTCCAGAGCATTTACCCCCCTTAATGACCAGGCCTCTTTTTGCTACTCGGCGCTGCACTAATTGATAATTGCGCGGTCATGCAATGCTGCACCCAAACAAAATTTACGTCCTTTTTTTCACACAAATAGAGCTTTCTTTTGGTGGTATTTGATCATCTGTGCGCTTTTTATTTTTCATGTTATAAACAAAAAAAGGCCAAAAATTTTGAAGAAAAACATTTTTTACTTTCAGCTATAAAAAATATATAGTAAACTCAAAGTTGGTTATAAATTTAGGCCAAAATGTATTCTGCTACATGTTTTTGGTAAGAAAAATCCCAATGAGTGTATATTGATTGCTTTGTGTGAAAGTTATAGTGTCTACAAACTATGGTATAAATACTGCAACTTACGCCATTTTTCTGCTATACAGCGCTGCGTTAGTTTAACGGACAATTGCGCGGTCATGCAATATGGTACATAAATGAAATTTACATCCTTTTTTCCCCCACAAATTGAGCTTTCTTTTGGTGGTATTTGATCGCCCGTGCAGTTTTTATTTTTTGCGCTATAAAAAAAAAAGTCTGACAATTTTGAGGAAAAAAAAACAATATTTTGGACTTTTTGCTATAAAACATGTCCAGTAAAAAAAAAATGCAAAAATCAAATTTAGTCATAAATTTCTGCCAAAATGCATTCTGCGACATGTCTTTGCTAAAAAAAAAACCAATAAGTGTAAATTAATTGGTTTACGTGAAAGTTATAGCGTTTACAAATGGCAGGAAAGATACTGGGATTTTTAGTTTTTTTTTTATACAAATAATGGCGGCGATCAGTGAATTATGGCAACGATCAGTGACTTATGGCAGCGACCAGCGACTTATGGCGGGACTGCGGCAGACATTGACATTGGGGGGTACTGACTTGGGGTCACTGACATCCCCAAAAACACTAATACAGTGATCAGTGCAAAAAGAAAAACACTGACACTGTACTAATGGCACTGGGGAGGAAGGGGTTAACTTTATTTTGCAGGGAAGGGTTATAGGAGTGAGGGGAGTGTTTTACTAGGGGGCGGGGGTGTGTACTGCACAGGACACCGCTGATCGAGAGAGAGAAACTCTTCTGTCTCGATCAGCTCATCCTGGAGCTGACAAGGAAGTGACAGACAGCACAGCTACTGCAGCTGTGCTCTCTGTCACTGTTTACCGCCGATCACCGGGAAACAGCCGCTAAGCGGCGACTGAGATCCGCGGCGGTGATCAGCGGGACAGATACGGCGGCGGCGCGCCCCCTATTTGTTTACAAAACACACGTTTTAAAACGTGGTTTTGCCTGCCAGTGCCGCCCTGCCGCCGTATTTCTACAGTGGCAGGGCGGCAAGTGGTTAATAGAACATGTCAGAATACAAATATGGGAACTATCAGTGAATTCAAGCTCTAATCATTTCTTCATTCTCCCTGCCTCACTATTTAGCATCAATGGACAAAAATACAAAAACACTTGATAAGTAGTCATGGATTCAGATACTAGTGGCAACAAGAATAAGTTTACATTTTTCAAAAATATTTCTGACTCCATCCCTTCCTTCCCCTGCAGGCCTGTAATTACGTTCTTCAATGCAAGGCAAACATCCAGTGCCAGGCTGCCTGTGCACTAATGTCCATAGACTTGAATGTAGTCTATATATATATATATATATATATATATAGCTCCTGCAGTACAGGAACAGCCCATTTAAATCTTTTTATGGAACTTTGACAGGGGGGGGAATGGGGAGGTTGGGGGTTGTTGCTCCTGAAAATATTTTGCTGACTTTTTTTTTTTTAATCACTGTGTATGTTAAGCAGTGAATGGATCAATGCAATGCCTATGAAAATCAGAAGTCTTTGACAGACAGGCTGTTTCATCTAGGCGCTTTTCATCTAGGTGATACTAAAGGCTGTTGTGTTTTTTGTTAAATAACAAACATGCCATAATTACCTGCTCTATGTAGTGTTTTGCACAGTGTAGCCTGGATCCTCCTCTTCTTGGATCCCCTGCCAGTGCCCCTGGCTCCTCCCTCCTGTCGGGTGCCCCCAGAGCAAACTGTTTGATATGGAGGCACCCGAGCAGGCACACTCCCAAGCCTGCTACTCTGTGTGTCCATTCACACATAGAGCTGCAGCTCAACCCCCTCCCCCTCTCTCTCCTCACTGGCTGTGATTGACAGCAGGGAGCCAATGGCTCCTGCTGTTGTCTCAGCCAATATAGAGGGAGAGTCCCCGGGAAGCTAAGACTCTCATGGACATTGCTGGATCGTGATGGGGCTCAGGTGAGTATTGAGACTGCTGCACACAAAGTTTTTTTACTTTCATGCATAGAATGCAAGTAAAAAACCTTCAGCCTTTAGAACCACTTTAAAGCGGAGTTCCACCTTGGGAAAAAAAAAATTAAAAATAAAATCAGCTACAAAAACTGTAGCTGCTGACTTTTAAAATACAGACACTTACCTGTCCCTCGGTCTAGCGGTGTCCTCACCACCGCTGGTTTCACCGGCCGTCTTCTCTCCCTGGCGCTGCCATCTTCAGTGTGGGCACCTGGCTGTGACAGCTTGAAGCTTCACAGCCAGGTGCCCACTGTACATGCGCGAGAAGTGCTGCGCTTTTTGAATGGCCCCGTAGTCTTCTGGGACCTGTCACGTGTCCCAGAAGACTACGGGGAGGGAGGGAAGACAACTTCCGCTTCCGATCGCCTAAGCGGCAGAAGTGGGAGTGGGTACCTGTCAAGTTTGGGTACCCACTCCCCAAAGGTGCCAATCCTTAATGGGGAAAGGAGGACAAAGGCTTAAAGTGGAACTTCACCTTTTGGGTGGAGCTCCGCTTTAAGGAAGAATTTGAAAATCTGACTAAACCACACTTTTATTTGGTATCTAAGGGCCTGTTTTCACTATGAGTGGTGACTGGTGTCACCTGACCAATGCCAGTCACCACAAATGTTTTCTATGTGCCCTGTTCACATTACAACGCTGGTGTGATTTGCAGTGCAGGAAAATTCAGACATGCTGAATCTTTCTGCAGCGCATCAGTGACACTGCCGGTCACTGCAAACCAGTGCAAAATGATGCAGTGCAGAGACCGGAATAGAGTGTAGAGGGGAAGTGGAAAAATGAGAAGGGGAACAGAAAGATCTGGGTAAGTAAAGGGGGAGCTGACCTGAGGTAGACCATTACATCATATTGTGTAAATCATTGACTGTAGGCAGAGGGGTTTATTGATTCAGAGTATATTTTAAAAGGCAGCCAAACTAGAAAAGGGTAGGCAGGTTGTTCACTCAGTATGAAAGTGACCTAATGTGCTGGTGTCAGAGGCAAGGAGTTCCTCCAAGCGCATTATGTCATTTATAGTACTACAATGAGCGTCGCAATTAATTCCAATAATAGTTCCAAGCTGTAGTTTATAAGCTGTCGTAAAACAAATCTGAAAATTTTACGATCTAATGATATTATTATACAGGATTTATATAGCACCAAAAGTTTGCGCAGCTCTTTACAAAATGAAGGTAGACATTACAGTTACAATACCATTTGGTATAAGAGGAAACAGAGGGCCCTGCTTGTTAGAGCTTACAATCTAGGATAAAAGGATAAATGATAAAAGGAAACATTTTATTTACAGGTAAGGTTACTGACAGTAAGTGCACGCATCTATGGATAACAGAGGGTATGTGTAGGCTATACTGTATATTTTAATAAAATACTGAACTATGTGATACAAATATGTCATAGGCAAGGTTTGAGTTTTGATTAAAATCATCATTGTCATTTACTCTTAAATACAAATGGCTGCCATAAATGACATTATAAAACTAGCCAAAATTGTACAATAGGAATAGTAAATACTTTTTAAACTGCACATTAATGTGGTTTTAAAATTTTCCAGTACATAATATTGGAGAAAACACACTGTGCAGCAATAAAAGAATATGATGTCACTTTCAATGCCTTAGAAAAGCACAAGGTTACATATATCCAAGCTGACTTTCTATATTATGTTTTACATGAAAGGAATCCAATATATTCTATACTTGTATTTCTTTTTTAAAAACTCAATTTAATAAAATGTTCTTGGATTTTAGAATATTTGCATAAAATGTACATTGTAAATAAATATACATTTTTTTTTTATTGAACTTTTTATATTTGGCAGGTTAATATCTATGTCTTGCATATGTACTTTTTTACATTTTTTGTTTTTAGCCATCTGTACATAAAGGAAACCAGTCATAAGAGAAACACAGCAACTGAATTGGCTGACCTCTTCCTTGGAAAAATGCTAGTTGTCTGACTGACACCCCACGCAGTAAACTAGATAGGTCCTGCAAGAGGGAACCAATCTATTGCTCCCACTGGATATATCCAAATGCCATCAGCAGTGGTAGTCTATTCCAGTGCTGTGATATCTGTAATCTCCCTTTCCACTGCTATCATCATCCAGTTCACTTTCATGTCTTCTGCCTTTTTTTATTGGCACCCTTAGATAATGTAACTCCTACACCTGAGCAAAGGAGTTACATCATCCCTACACTGGTGAGATCTGAGACTGTACATTGAGCTGATCATTTTTGGCTCAGCTGCAATATTTAGAAACTTGTTAGCAGGCAGGTAAGAAGCTTTTACTGCAGAAGAGAAACACAGGGTCTCTTCTGCAATAAAAGCCTTTCTGGTAGCAAATTCATTTTCTGCTACAGTTCTACTTTAAAGGGTAACTCTACTTTCTTGGGAACAAATCTAGCAAATAAAAAGAAACTAATACAGCGTATACCATGGGTGCTCAACCTGTGGCCCTCCAGCTGTTGCCACAGGTCTCATCATGCCTCTGCCTTTGGAAGTCATGCTTGGACAGCCTTGCAACGCCTCATGTGATTTGTAGTTCTGAAACACCTGAAGGGCCACAGGCATTACTATTGGAAAAACTTTTTTTTTTTCATTTTGGATAGAGTAGGGGTGGGTTGTAACCCCTGTCATTTTATTTTTCCGCTGTGTCCCATGGGGGAGAATTACCTTCACTTCCTGTCCTATAGCCAAAACAGGAAGTGAGAAAATCTCTGCAAATTAAGGGAATTCCTTGGGGATCCCCAGGTTAACAGAACTAGTGACCCCATTGGAAGATTTATCCTCTATTATTTGTCAGGGGCCAACCTGAAGGTGTTTTGTACGCAGTTGGTATATGAATTGCCCCCCCAAAATGTAATTTCCTGCTTGTGTAATAGGCTCACTGATTTTCCCACTAATCTGCACAAAGATACAAGATTTTAGGCATCCACTCCTACAAAAATTTCACTTTTTGGTGAGATACTCCCAAACAATTTATTGCTTCTAAAGGGATGCAGACCGTGCACCTTTCCTCTCTAGAACACTGAAAGTGCAACAGCTGATTAATATTGACAGTCCCTCCCATTCAGGTTCACTCTGCACACAACAAACAGCTATTTCTTCAGAGCAGAAACCGGTAGGAATCTTCAACAAACTTTGTTAAAATCCCTGTACATGGATCACCCAGAGTGGTTTTTCTCAACTTGGGTAAAAAGTGTAGTAACCTACATCAGCCTTTTAGAATGCGTGTTACTGAAACAACAATTGTGCAAGTTGGATTTTGACTGGTTAAGGATGCTAAACTTTGTACTTGGGTTCCTAAACCATTTTATTTGAAAAGTCTGTTAGAGACTCGGTGTCTTATTTTTTTTTTTTTCTTAAATAAAAAAGGCCATGCAAATGATTTAGAATTGGCACAGCCACTGTGAATAATCCCAGTAATTGTGTCTAATCTGTGTTTTTCCTACGATTGTCAGCATAATCTAGTAGCCATCCTGCTGTATTTTCCTGAAATACAGCAACCAGGAAATTATTGCATTATGGGCACTGGATGGAACTGATTATAGGAAAAACACATATTAGACACACTGCAGGGATCAGTCATGTCTGTGCAAATGCTGAGGCTTTCTTACAGTGATTTTTTTTTTTTAATATATAAATTGTCCCCATGGTATATGAGTGGTCAACTTTTGGTCTACCAAACATAGTGAACAACAGTAGGCTGGAATTAGTAGCGTTTACTGTTACTATGGGGACGGCTCTCAAGTAATAGATTTCTGTTACTATTTCTATATTGCATTGAGTTGTTATCCTACTCCTGAGGAAATTTCAAACCGTTTTCTGCGATTGCATGCTATTATATATCCACTGCACTGAGTAATTAATTAATTTTTAGATCCAAACACCACTAGAAGGTCAGTCTTCCAGGACCAGTGTAGCAAATCGGTTGCTTGTGTTACACTGTGGGTGATTCTCTGTCTTGTTTGACAGCTTACCAGCGGCTGATGCTTTGCCCGATTTAGTATTTTTCTTAGATTTTTTGGATGCTGATTTAGACCTACTCTGGAAACAGTCTGGTGGTACAGCAGACATTACAGTACCCACACAGTCCCGATATAGCATCTCCAGGGGAGGACAAGGCTTGAAAATGTCCTCGATAGCAGACATTATCTTCAGCTTCTGCACCAAATAGTACACAAGAGAACCGCTGTACAATCTAGACCATGGGAGACAAAGACAGACATATATATAACTTTGCTGTGTGTAACCGTTTAGTAGCAGAGAACAATAACAACTAGAGAGACTTTATAAGTCTGCCCTATTCTATCCAAGACACAAAAACATGTTGGCTGTGTACACTTTAACTTATACTGACAAATCCAAATGTTTCATATTGTATGAAATTTTTGATGATGACAAAGATAACTGTACCCCATCTTATGTGTGTGAAATTAGTACTGTCTATCCGTACGTGTCAAAGTCAGAGGGTTTAGTTGCACACATTTGCAAATATATGTGGAAGGCGCAGTGCCTTGTCAAGGCTCCTCTGTCACCAGTGGTCCTCACTCTGCTGTAGTTTTAAGAGTCTCCAAGTTGAAGCACATATTGCAAATGATAAGTTAATTGCAAAGTTGAGGCATCGAGACAGAAAAATAAAAAAGCTCATGCATTACTGGATTAAATTGACTGTATGGGATGATATTTTGTTATGGGACAACAAAATGGTTTTCAGAACAGTTAACATACTGGATGCTTTCTGCTGACACTGTGCTTTTGGTGGGCGTCCAAGGCATCCCCGTACTTTTAAGGAGGAATGGGTTCCCTTTAGGCAAAACTGCCCTTAATTTATCCATTGCTATATGTGCTCCAACTTGAAGGCTCTCAAAACACTAGTTTGGACTGCAGTATACAGATGAGCCTTGACCAGGCACTCTGGCTTTCACATATAAACTGCTCAAAAAACTAAAGGAACACTTTATCGGGATAAAATCTTTGGACCCATTGTCAGACCCTACACTGCTGCAGTGCGTTCTGGGTTCCTCCTGGTGCACGACAATGCCTGGCCTCATGTGGTGAGAGTATGCAGGCAGTTCCTGGAGGATAAAGGAATTGATACTAATGAATGGCCCCCACGCTCGCCTTACCTAAATCCAATAGAACACCTCTGGGATATCATGTTTTGGTCCATCCAACGTTGCCAGGTTGCACCTCAGACTGTCCAGGAGCTAAGTGATGTCCTGGTCTAGATCTGGGAGTAAATACCCCAGGACACCATCCGTCGTCTCATTAGGAGAATTCTCCGATATTGTCAGGCATGCATACAAGCACGTGGGGGCCATACAAACTACAAATACAAAGTACCATTTTGAGTTGCTGCAATGAAATTTCAGCACAATGGACTAGCCTGCTGTATCATTTTTTCACTTTGATTTTCAGGGTGTCTTTGAATTCAGCCCTCTGTAGGTTGAGAATTTTCATTTCCATCAAATGATGGGGCATCTTTACATTCCTAACACATTACCCAGTCCATACCAGTATAGATATCGAGCATGATATTTTTTTTCTCATTGAGATCTGGTGTACAGTATTTTTAAAGTGTTCCTTTATTTTTTTTTGAGCAGTGTATTTGCAAATGTGTGCAACTAAACCCTCCCTTTTTTGTAATATGCAGCAACTGACCTCTTCATCTGACAATGTTAGGTCCCTGCATATGATGGTGATCCAATAGGTTCAGACAGATTTTTACCAAAATACATTAAAGGCCAAAGTCACATCAATGTGCTGTGGTTACACGCATTGTTTTTTGCAATGCCATTTATTGTAAATGGTACCCTGACGCCCCTGTACTGCGCAAGCAAAAATGCTCCAGGTTGGAATTTTGGACCATTGTCATGTCTTTGTCTATTCAAATTCATGGGCTGCCTTTATTACAATATAACAATAATACCCTGCAACAGACCGTCCTGGAATGAATGACTATAATTCCCTTTTAAAGAAAACCAGAATACTGTAAATGTGTGTATGTTCTAAGCACCTACAGGCTTCATGGCTTATTTGTTCCTTGGCTACCTACAGAGTTTTCATTATTTACATTATCTAAATCTATATGTTATGGACAAGAATGGAAGTGGTGTATTCTGACCTGGTCAAATCCGGCTCTGGCAGAGGTGTACACAGAACATGATTAAGCAACAGGACCATCTGCAGGCAACACTGCCATTGGCATAGTATATGTAGATCCTCCAGGTTCAGCTTCCTATGCTGTGCACCTTCCAACTTTATCCGCTTCATCTGCTCACACACTGCCTGTGGGCCGTCACCCTGAAACTCTGAAAAATAACAAGTTATGGCTATAAAGGTCCCACTGGGCCTCATTTTCACTAATTTCTTGAATTCTGACATCTTGTCTTCATATGTTGTTGAATCAACTATATTGGGATATAGGGCCTTTGTATATGAGCTAGTTGACATCAGAACTGCTTCTCTCTCCATACCAACAAACAGAAAGACAAAAAAACGCTTCAAGGAGGGTGATGCAGCTCAAATAAAGGTCAAAATGAGTCAACTGTCATATACACCTGTCGATTAACTCTGAATTATCTCAAATTTATCTCCAATTCTAGTGGAATACATCTGAAAATCAGTTGCTTTTGCCCATTGACACAACACTCAAAGCCCGTCCATACAGGCCCCTAACACCTAGAAAGCACTATGGGAATTATTGGTATTGTTATCTACTGATTTCAAAACTGCCACTGTCATCACAGTGTCAGTGAGAGCTGTGAAAATGTGGAATAGACTCCCTCAAGAGTTGGTTCTGGCCAGCTCAGTGGATTGCTTTAAAAAAGGCCTGGATTGTTTCTTAGATACACAGAATATAACTGGATACTAACATTTATAGGTAAAGTTGATCCAGGGAATATCCGATTGCCTCTCGGGGGATCAGGAAGGAATTTTTTCCCTGCAGAAGCAAATTGGATCATGCGCTGCTGGGGTTTTTTTTTGCCTTCCTCTGGATCAACTATGGGTATAGGATTAGAAGGTTTTTGTTTTTTTTTGAATGAATAAACTGGATGGACTTTTGTCTTTTTTCAGCCAGACTAACTATGTAATCACTGATATCTACCTCGAATAACGTCCTCCCTCTGACATCACGACACGTATAGGGTAATACCTTGAAATGACCATACATTCATGCTCCAAAGGAGTCAATCCATGGCAGCTGTAATAGGTAATAGTTGCTGCCAAAGGATCTTCGACTTCATTGACACAATCACACACCACAGCCATGATGTACAGACTGTTCTGCTACTACCTCTACTATTTCCTGAATCAGTTATGGTGCTTCACTGCCAATCATCAGAATGAAGGTGAAGAGGTGAAATGGGGAGCTGCATTGCTGAATCAGTAAAAAGTATGTCACCTGCTTGGCTGTGCAATGTGGCAGAAATGTCTGAATCACAAGACTGGCTGACCAAAATCATAAATTTCTTAAAGTGATTGTAAACATTTGTTTACAAATAAAAATAACAAACAGGTTTATAGTTTCCGATCCTGCTCTTCTCGGGTCCCCCGGTGGCACTTCTGGCTCCTTATCCCGACCGACTGCCCCCATAGCAGGCTGCTTGCTATGGGGCACTCATGTGGGCTTGCTCCTGAGCTGGCTCTGTATGTCCATAGACACACAGAACATGGCTCAGCCCTCCTCACTGGCTGTGACTGACAGCAGCGGGAACCAATGGCTGCCACTGCTGTGTCTAAACCCATGATGAGGGAGACAGCCAAGAGAGAGCCTCTGCTCTCATGCACAGTGCTGGATCCAGGTTGGGCTCAGGTAAGTATAAGGAGGGGCTGGGAAGCTGCATACTGAAGGTTAACTTTAATGCAGAGAATGCATTAAGGTAAAAATCCTTCTGCTTTTAAAACCAGTTTAAATGGAAAACATACTGTACGCATTTCAAAGCTCATTTAGCAGTTTTTTTACCTGAAGTTCTCATTTAATGACAGGCCAGGCTGAAGCTACCCGGTACCCTCTGGAAGCAGATGCAGACAAAACAGGGGTGATTGTAATTTGGTGGCAACATGTAAACTTCACTCCTCGTGAAACTGCCACACAAATGTTTCAACTATCAAGTGGGGACTGGAGTAATCCATGGAACTGTGCCTTCCCATTAAATACACTTTGTTGACACTCACCTCTATGACAAAGCTGAACTCAAGGAAAAAAATATTTATAAGAATGAAATATTAAAAATATTTCAGAAAGCATCTTGTATTCTTTTTCTCTGGTTATAAACTTTCACTGAATGGAAAAGGGGAGGCAAGGAGCAGATGAATGTCAGAATCTCCACCCCGTCTATTCAGAGAAAGCCTTGTATTCTGTGAAAAGAATACAAGACGTTTTCTGAATGGAAGAGTTGAACAGCCCCTATCAGTGTACCAGTTGTGGAAATCAGAGCAGCTGTCCTGGAAGATCAAAGTGGCATGACACAATGAAGATTTTTAGCACCGCAGGTAGTACACCAAGATGTAGATGTAGTACACCAAGAATCAGAGGTAACTAATCTAGATCTAGCACATGGCAAACAATAGTTGTGGTCACACAATATGTAAACAGGGACAGATAGATAATAAAGGTAACATCTAGTTACATACCAGGCCTATTCAAATTGTCAGAGATCTCTCCATAAACAATTCCCATTAGGACGGCTTTAAAATGATGTACTTTCACTTTTGGGTCAGCGTGTCTGATCCAGTAACACAAAGCAGCCAATGTTAGATGGTGAGCTGGAGGTACAGACTTCAGATCAGTCATTTTCACTTCAATGGTCTTTAAGAGGAGGTTTAAGCTTGTGGCCAAGGAGAGCTGAAAGTTGAAACACAGTTTTCTTTTTTTAATATCCGACCTATTTGGCATCTATAATCTGGTCAAAACCAAGTACACCAGAATAGAATTCATTCACTGAATATTTAAAAACGCACTGCCATTAGGTTTGTACAGAGTGTGTCACTACAGTTGTATTTTATTTTGTTCTAAAAGGGTTACTTCACCCAAAACAAATATTTCAATGAAACTTTTCATTACAGAAATGTAGAGGTTGCACTAAGTAGCCTCATTGTGAATACACTAGTTGCCTGGTTATTAACCACCACTTCCCACTGGGTGGGAGATTGCCAATCATTTCCAAAACAAGATTGATGCAATCCGTAAGGACATTGTCAATTCACAATCTACCTCTCCACCTAGCCTCCCTCCCTCCATCACTTCCTCAACTCTCCCGTCCTCTGACCTCGCAACCGCACTGCCCCCCACCACACCTAACGTCCCGCACACTATAACCTCCCCAACACTCCGCTCCTTCAGCCCAGCTACCACTGAGGAGGGCACTAAGGTCTTCACTGAAGCCCGCCTCACCTCTTGCCCCCTGGACCCTATCCTCTCACAACTCCTCCGGTCACCCCCCTCCTCCATCATTCACTCCTCACCCACATCTTCAATCTCTCCCTCTCTACTGGCACATTCCCCTCCCCCCTAAAGCACGCGCACATCACCCCCATACTCAAAAAACCCTCCCTGGACCCCACTGACTTGAACAACCATAGACCCATCTCCCTGCTGCCACTCACTTCCAAGCTCCTTGAGCGCTTAGTCTACAATCGCCTAAGCGCCCACCTCACTGACAACAACCTGCTTGATCCACTACAGTCTGGCTTCTGTCGCCTACACGCCACCGAAACCGCCCTACTTAAAATCACTAATGACCTGCTAACCACCAAAGCTAATGGCCACTACTCAGTCCTCCTACTCCTCGACCTCTCCGCAGCCTTCGACAGTCGACCACCCCCTCCTCCTTACTAAACTACACTCCCTTGGCATCAGGGACTCTGCTCTCTCCTGGTTCTCCTCTCACCTATTCTAACGCTTCTTCAGCGTTACCTATAACGCTGCCACCTCCCCCTCTCTGTTGGGGTCCCCCAAGGCTCTGTCCTCGGACCCCTTCTCTTCTCCATCTACACCTCCTCCCTTGGCAAACTGATACACTCCTGTGGCTTCAACTATCACCTCTATGCCGATGACACACAAATTGACCTCACCTCACCCCCTCACTCTCCGCCCGTATCACCCACCTCCTAAACGACATATAAGACTGGATGTCGCTCCATTTCCTCAAGTTAAACCTTTCCAAAACCAAGCTCCTAGTTTCCCCCCAGCCCACCCCCCCCCCCCATCCTCTCCATCATGATTAACAACGCCACCATCAATCCAACCCCACACGCCAAAGTCCTAGGTGTCACCCTGGACTCAAACCTTTCCTTCCAACCTCATGTCCAATCACTATCAAATTCATGCAGGCGCCACCTCCTCAACATCTCCAAGATACGTATGTTCCTCACCCCAGACACCACTAAACAACTCGTACACTCCCTTATTATCTCACGCCTAGACTATTGCAACTCCCTTCTCACCGGCCTACCCCAACACACGCCATCCCCGCTCCAGTCTATCCTGAACTCAGCGGCTAGACTCATCCACCTCACCAACCGCTCCACGTCTGCCACCCCCCTCTGCCAATCCCTTCAATGGCTCTGATTGCCCAACGCATTAAATTTAACTTATTAACTCTGACATACAAAGCCATTCATAATGCTGCCCCAAACTATCTCCCTGACCTGTACCCAAATAGCACCCTACCCGTGCCCTTCGCTCCTCACAAGACCTCCTACTCTCTAGCTTCCTGGTCTCCTCCTCCCACGCCCGACTGCAGAACTTCTCCAGGACTTCCCCCATCCTCTGGAACTCCCTACCCCAATCCATCAGACTGTCACCTACGATCCTCACCTTCAGGCGCACCCTGAAAACCCATCTCTTCAGGCAAGCCTACCCCACCCTCACCTAACAGCCATTCTCCTCCACTCCTCTTACCACTCCATCCCCCTCAGCCACTTCCTCCTGTACCTCTACCCCCTCCCTCCTAGATTGTAAGCTCGAAAGAGCAGGGCCCTCGAACCCCTTGTGGATTGTTTTGTTACTATATTGTCTCATGTAATGTCCCCCCACTTTAATGTTCAGCGCTGAGCAAACCTTTTGGCGCTATATAAACACTGTATAATAATAATATAATAATAATGTCCTGGGATTGAAGTGGTTATACCGGGATGATGCCAGCAGCTATCATCCTGGTATCAAAAGTTCAGCCGGAAATGCTCTTTTATGTAGAAGTGATTCAAGTGGCTATATGGCCAGTTTCCAGAGGCGGCTTCTGTGTACAGGAGAAAATTGCCTACTACAGTTGGAAATGCCTAGGAGATGATGTCACCCATAGGCTTCCTATTGGGCATCTGTTGTTGGTTGCCCCTCCTCTACATAGAAGCCACCGCTGACAGCTAATCCTGGGACCAAGCTTCAGAATAGGTAAGTATATGAATCTTTTCTTCTGAACTTCCACTTCAACCTCTTGGCGCCAGCACCTCCCAGCCCTTTAAGAGTTTCAGAAGCCAGGAGGCAGGGCGGGATTTTAGAGTCATGTGACCGCTGTGATACACCGTCACGGCGTTCACATGATTGGAAAAGGTCCCGATCGAAAGAGGAGATCGGGACTTTTCCGGGAGTAGCGGACACGTGCTGGGAGCGCGCAGGGCGCGCGCTCTCAGCACATATGTATTTTTTAATTGCACGCAAATATGCGGCCGCTTGGCGTCAAGGCCAAGATGCCAAGAGGCCACATATTTGCGAGCGATCGGCGTCAAGGGGTTAAGTATAGCCATACACAATTTAATTTTTCTTGATCAGCCCCATGGGCTGAACAATAGAAATCAATAATTGCACCATCCACACAAAACAGGATTGATGGAGGAATCTCCCCTGCTGGCTATTGTATCTTGATAATCGACACAATCTGCTGTTAAAATACCAGAAGAGTGACTGCATCTGATTGGATGCAGTCACTGTTCGGTCGACAATATTCCACCAAATTTCTCAGTCGAAGTTTGTCAAGTTAAGTGGTGCTGGTAGTCACACAGCGCCGGTGCCCACCCATTTTAGCCGATTCAACAAGAATTAGTTGCTAGCATTGAAAACATTAATTGAATATCTCTATTTAAAAATATCAGCTCCAGTACCTTACCCCTGGAAGATTCTGAAGTGAAAGATCTTCATTACTATCTTCAGAAATAAAACTAATCTCTACTCTTGATCTTCTCAGATTAGTCTCCAATCTGTCAAACTCTTCAACAAATATGTGCATATTCCTCTTATTTTCTTGAAGTTCAGCTTGTGAGCTCTGGTACATGTTCAGTAGGAGTGCATAGATAACTTTACGAATAGGCTGTGTTACATTGTGGGCAGATATCCTCCTAAAGTCCTCAACCTGTGCATGAAGAAATACTCTCTTTAGTACCAAAGCATCACTCAGCAGTGGAGAGAGAGCACCTTTTGCTAAAGCGTTTTGTACCCAATCTGGCAAGTTCAGCTGCACTGCAGTGGGAGAAACATACAAACCTCCATGAAAAAATGTCTCGAGGTTGACTGTGTCACTGAGGTCATACTCTTCCATGGCTGAATAAAGGAGCTGTCTGACTGACTCCTGATCCTTCAGGTTAAGATACTTCAGCACATTCTCCATGGCTTCCTCTACATTTGCAAATCTAGACAGCCAATTTAATAGGCCTTGAATCCGAAAATGTTTCCGGCCAGTGTGACTCACATTTCCTAACGGAAAATGAACCCTACTAAAAAAGGTCTCCAAAGCTGGTAGGCTGATGTAATCATTGCCAGTGAGAACTGCAAAAAGAGGCAACAAAGACATGTTCAAGTTGTTAAAATAATTGCAAAATCTCTGTGCCGAGAAACTGTGTGCCGTTATATAACAGTCATGGCTTTCTTTTACAGAGCCAATGTTTTTCCATTGAAAGGTATTCTGGGGACAATAGCCAGCCTTTATATCAAAGATACAGAAGTCGCTGTCAAAGGTCAGCACAGGGCAGTTCCACAGATTGGCTAGAGCAACAATTTCCCTATCGGCTTCTGAGAAACTCTGGACAAATGGCACATTCAGCTTTCTCAAGACCTGCAGGAATACCTCCCTTATCAGAAGAGGGAGCACACTGCCACCTTTTCCAGTTGACAGGTTTGCTGCCATCGCAATTTTGTCCCTGAAACGTTGCTTTTGGGTTTCCAGTTTTTTATCCGATATATCACAGCCTCCATCCAACACAACGTAAGCTTGTATGTTGCACACTGCCAGACTTTCAAAGAATTTATTAAGTATGTCAGTAAATGCGTCATAGTTTCCACCATGCACAAGGTCCAAACCAGAATCAAAGTATAATTTGTGGTACAGATTGTTTCCATCGATAATAAGTTTTGTGTTTCTCATCTGCACATTGTTGCAGAAGTGTCGGTTTGACCCCACAAAGCTCATTAATCCCTGAATTCCCATTCTGATAGTTTGGCAGGCAGATCTGTAACACAGAATAATGCAGATTATTAACAATACATGCATAGATTTTTCCATATAAAGACAATTTGTGATATATACAGTGGATATAAAAAGTCTACACACCCCTGTTAAAATGTCACATTTCTGTGACGTAAAAAAAATGAGACAAAGATAAATCATTTCAGAACTTTTTCCACCTTTAATGTAACCTATAAACTGTACAACTCAGTTGAACAACAAACTGAATTATTTTAGGTGAAGAAAAGTACAAATAAAAAACTAAAATAATATGGTTGCATAAGTGTGCACACCCTTAAACTAATACATTGTTGAAGCAGCTTTTGATTTTATTACAGCACTCAGTCTTTCTGGGTATGAGTCTATCAGCATGGCACATCTTGACTTGCCAATATTTGCCCACTCTTCCTTGCAAAAAAAACTCCAAATATGTCAGATTGCAAAGGCATCTCTTGTTCACAGCCCTCTTCAGATCACCCCACAGATTTTCCATCGTATTCAGGTCTGAGCTCTGGCTAGGCCATTCCAAAACCTTAATCTTCTTCTAGTGAAGCCATTCCTTTGTTGATTTGGATGTATGCTTTGGGTCATTGTCATGCTGAAAGATGTTTCTCTTCATGTTCAGCTTTCTAGCAGAAGACTGCAGGTTTTGTGCCAATATTGACTGGTATTTGGAACTGTTCATAATTCCCTCTACCATGACTAAGGCCCCAGTTCCAGCTGAAGAAAAACAGCCCCAAAGCATGATGCTGCCACCACCATGCTTCACTGTGGGTATGGTGTTCTTTTGGTGGTGTGCAGTGTTGTTTTTGCGCCAAACATATCTTTTGGAATTATGGCCAAAAAGTTCCACCTTGGTTTCATCAGATCATAACACATTTTCCCACATACTTTTGCGAGACTTCAGATGTGTTTTTGCAAAATTTAGCCAGGCTTGGATGTTTTTCTTTGTAAGAAAAGGCTTCCATCTTGCCACTCTACCCCATAGCCCAGACATATGATGAATACGAGAGATTGTTGTCACATGTACCACACAGCCAGTACTTGTCAGATATTCCTACAGATCCTTTAATGTTGCTGTAGGCCTCTTGGCAGCCTTCCAGACCAGTTTTCTTCTCATCAATTTTGGAGGGACGTCCAGTTCTTGGTTGTGCCATATTTTCTCCACTTGATGATGACTGGCTTCACTGTGTTCCATGGTATATCCAATGCCTTGGAAATGCTTTTGTACCCTTCTCCTGACTGATACCTTTTAACAATGAGATCCCTCTGATGCTTTGGAAGCTCTCTGCAGACCATGGCTTTTGCTGTAGGATGCGACTAAAAAAATGTCAGGAAAGACCTACTAGAACAGCTGAACGTTATTTGGGGTTAATCAGAGGCACTTTAAATGATGGTAGGTGTGTACTGACTCCTATTTAACATGATTTTGAATGTGATTGCCTAATTCTGAACACAGCTACATCCCCAGTTATAAGAAGGTGTACTTATGTAACCACATTATTTTAGTTTTTTGTTTTCTTCCCCCCCACTAAAAGATTTCAGTTTGTTTTTCAATTGAGTTGTACAGTTTATAGGTCACATTAAAAGGTGGAAAGTTCTGAAATGATTTATCTCTGATTAATTTTTTTACATCACAGAAAGCTGACATTTTAACGGGTGTGTAGACTTTTTATATTCAATATATATATATACGCGCACACACACACACTTCATTCACCCTTTGGCCTACTGTCTTGTGCTGCCCTTGTATCTCAGTCGACTGGTTAGCCTAAATCTGGTCTACACACATAGATTTCTCTTGTTCCTCCATCCATACTAAACAGCACAGGTTGACTTATGCAGGCCATAGATGGGGAGAAAAACGGCCGATTTTTCGTCCGAAAATAAAACCGGCCAATTATCTTATCGTTAGTGGACGATTTTGTCGGCCGTTTTTCGTGTATTTTGGACTTTCAGATTATCGGTGATGTTGGAAAATTTTCGAAAAACGCCCGACTTTATCCTCATTGATGGTCAAAAACGAACGATCGTTTTCCGAAAAAGGATCACAAAGGCCACAAAATGACATCATTTCCCGTTATAGGTTACTCATTAATCGGCCGATTTTCGTAATAATTGGTGGTCAGGTAAGTTTTTTAGACCGACCGATAGTTCGTTAATCGGCCGAAAATCTGCCGTTTTTCTCCCCATCTATGGCCTGCATTAGTCTCCCCTGCCAACTATTGTATTCTCACAGCCAGCACCCATGGCTGTCAGAATACTCAAATAATGACTGCAGCTGATTTAATAAAGTAATCAGCTGAGCCAACAATTTTCCACCTAGCCATTTTGCTTTTAGAGCCACCCACAAACCAGCAGCAGATTCAGCAGGATACATCAAAATCCAATCAATGTATGGCCAGCTTAAGTACCACACTAATAGGATCAGTAGTCAAAGCAGTGGAATACCGGGAAGCTTTGGATTGGAGAGCAAACCCCTTTCACAGTATGGACACTTCCACAGCAATTAGTAGATATGGCTTGCTTTGACACCTTATCATTTATAAATGCATTAAAACAGGGTTTGTAAGGCTTCTTTCAGACTTCAGTACTGCTTACCATCCTCTGAAAAGTGATCCGCAGTTTATGTTGATAAGTATAAACAACTTTTATACTTCACATGCTATCCTGGGTTTAGCTGTGTTTAACCACATAACACCAGGCTGAACAATCCCAGAAATTTCTATTTTTTGTAAACGCAACTAGACTGAATGCACCCAGATGCTGAGTGTCTAGAAGTACATTGTCACACAAAAACATTTAAATGTTTCCAGGTGCATTTAGAATTCGCACCAAATGCACCTGGGTGCATGGGGCCTAACTTAAATATTTAAATCAATTCTAGGAGAAGATCAACAGACAGGATTTCTAAGTGGCCTCAGACCAGCATAGATATACAGTATTTTATGCTGCCTCTTAAAGTTCCTGATTAAGGAAAGCATCTCAATAAAAACATACAAAATCAATTCAGTGAAATTAAAAGAGAACATCATTGCTCCTTTTCAGTATCTCTCTAAATTAGGAGACACAGTTATTACCTCTAGCTAGAATCCTGTGTGCTATGGTGTGGTGTGCCATAGTTTTTTGTCAGAATAAATACCTTGCCCAAGAAAATAGGGAGAATTAACAAAGAGTGGTGCAAACAAAATGTTGAACCACTGTTCACATAAAAAAATGGAGCAGATGATGAAGCACACTCTCCTTTGCTAATTAGGAGAGACCATTTGTCTATTCTGCTGTGTCTATAACAGACACAGCACAGAGAACAAAACAGCTGGAGCGCCATGCTCCTATCCCTATTCTCCTGCTCGGCTCAGAGAAGGATGGTTGTTGCAAGCTCTGCTAGTGCATTGTAATCACTGCAAGAGCAGAGAGAGGGATATGTGTTGTCTGCTGTCAGCTTACATTTTGTACACTAGGTCACACATGATGGGAATCTGTGGCAGTTTTTTTTATATAAGGTGCAGACCTTGTGACACTTTCTATTTTGCTGTGAAGTAGAAACTGGTGCAGGTGGTGCAGATAGACCTGAAACAAGTCTAACTTCTTAGCTAATGTGGCACATGCCACTCTTGATAGCTTCCATTATAATGACTCAAGAAACGTATCTAATTCCCCGGACTGAGTCTATTAATCCAAGACTCTGATTACATGAAGTTTAAATAGCATAAGTTAAATAATAAACATAAGTTTTGTTCAACATTGCAGTCTCCAAAATAAATGATAAACATAGAATTCTCTGTGAATACTGATAATAAGGTAAGTGAGCGCAAAGTGAAACAATAAACCGCAGCAGCTGGCATACAAGGTAAACCTCAACACCTTATAACTAGAACAAATAAAAAGACAAGGTATGCAGCACTAAATAAATGATATAGAGAAAACACTGATGACAAAGTATCTGTTAAAACAAAATGATAATGCTGAAAGCCTGTTAAAGTTCCAAATATGGTATACCATATTTGGAATTTTAACAGGCTTTCAGAATTATCATTTTGTTTTAACAGATACTTTGTCATCAGTGTTTTCTCTATATCATTTATTTAGCACTGTATACCTTGTCTTTTTATTTGTTATAGAATTCACTGTGGATCTATTTTGTCATTCTTTAAATTGGCCACCAGATGTCCCCCTACTCCAGCTTTAACCACTTGCCTACCAGGCACTTATACCCCCTTCCTTACCAGGCCAATTTTCACCTTTCAGCGCTGCCGCTGAATTTGAATTTGATTGACAATTGCACGGTCATGCAACATTGTACCCATATGAAATATTGATCATTTTTTTCTCACAAATAGAGCTTTCTTTTGGTGGTATTTAATTGCCACTGGGCGCTTTACTTTTTGCGCTATAAATAAAAAAAGTGCAAAAAATTTGAAAAAAAAAATTTTCTTTGTTTCTATTATAAAATTTTTCAAACAGGTATTTTTTCTCCTTCACTGATGTGTGTTGATGAGGCAGCACTGATGGGCACTGATAGGCAGTACTAATGAGGTGGCACGGATAGGCGGCACTGATAGACAGCACTAATGAGGTGTCACGGATAGGCGGCACTAATATGCAGCAGTGATAGGCGGCACTGATAGGTGACACTGATGATGGGTACTGATAGACGGCACTGACTGGCATCACTGCTGGGCACTGACTGGCACAACCCCTGGGCACTGACTGGTGGCACTGACTGGCAGCACTGCTGGGCTGCACTGGTGGGTGGCACTGGTGGACAGCACTGGTGGGTGGGCACAGGTGGGTGGGCACAGGTGGGTGGCACTGGTGGGCACAGGTGGGTGGGCACAGGTGGGTGGCACTTCTGGGCACAGGTAGGTGGAACTTCTGGGCACAGGTGACACTGCAGAGTGGCACAGGTGGGTGCACTGCTGGGCACAGGTGGGTGATCTGCTGGGCACAGGTGGGCAGAGCTAGTGGGCGCACTGCTGGGCACAGGTGGGCGGAACTTGCGGGTGGCACTGCTGGGCACCGATCATCAGGGCACTGATCATCAGTGTCCTGATGATCAGTGCCGATCCCCGCTGTGACAACTGCCGGTTCTCGGCAGTACTTTCCTCACAATCTGACAGCGTGAGGAAAGTGCAGCCGAGAACCGGCACTTGCATTTCCCTGTGATCACGTGGTAAAAGGCTGCTGGGATCGGCCTTTTACCACATCACGTGATCAGCTGTGTGGGGCGCGCAGGAGAGCGCGTTCTGGGGGGACGTCATATGACGTCCACCCAGAACTGGCCGGCCACAGTGAAGCCGTCATTCGGCTATCTGTGGTCGGCAACTAGTTAAAGGAGACATTACTAACCATTAAGAGATCAGCATGCTCAAAGCAGACCTTGCACTAAAAACACAATGGAGGGGGGATTTACTAAAACTGGAGAACTCAGAACCTGGTGCAGCTGTGCATGGTAGCCAATCAGCTTCTAACTTTAGCTTGTTCAGTTAAACTTTGACAATAAAACCTAAAAGGTGAATTGTTTCTATGGAGAGCTGCACCATATTTTTCACCTTGCAGTTTTAGTAAATAACCCCCAATGTCTACTTATTTACTCTACAGCTCCTATGCCAAAATAGGATATATATACAGTCATGGCCGAAATTGTTGGCACCCTTGATATTTTTCCTGAAAATCAAGTATTTCACACAAAAAAGGTATTGCATTAACACATGTTTTGCTATACACATGTTTATTCCCTTTGTATGTATTGGAACAAATATAAAACAGAGGCAGAAAAGCAAATATGACATAATGTCACACAAAACCCCAAAAATGGGCTGGACAAAAGTATTGGCACCCTTAACTTAATATTTGGTTGCACACCCTTTGGAAAACATAACTGAAATCAGTCGCTTCCTATAACCATCAATAAGCTTCTGACACCTCTCACCCGGAATTTTGGACCACTCTTCCTTTGCAAACAGCTCCAGGTCTCTCTTATTGGAAGGACACCTTTTCCCAACAGCAATTTTAAGATCTCTCCACAGGTGTTCAATGGGATTTAGATCTGGGCTCATTGCTGGCCACTTCAGAACTCTCCAGCGCTTCTTTGCCATCCATTTCTGAGTGCTTTTTGACGTATGTTTGGGGTCATTGTCCTGCTGGAAGACCCAGGATCTTGGACGCAAACCCAGCTTTCTGACACTGGGCCCTACAGTGCGACCCAAAATCCTTTGGTAATCCTCAGATTTCATGATGCCTTGCACACAGTCAAGGCACCCAGTGCCAGAGGCAGCAAAACAACCCCAAAACATCATTGAACCTCCACCATATTTTACCGTAGGTACTGTGTTTTGTTCTTTGTAGGCCTCATTCCGTTTTCGGTAAACAGTAGAATGATGTGCTTTACCGAAAAGCTCTATCTTGGTCTCATCTGTCCACAAGACGTTTTCCCAGAAGGCTTTTGGCTTACTCAAGTACATTTTGGCAAACTGTAGTCTTGCTTTTTTATGTCTCTGTGTCAGCAGTGGGGTCCTCCTGGGTCTCCTGCCATAGCGTTTCATTTCATTTAAATGTCGACGGATAGTTCGCGCTGACACTGATGCTCCCTGAGCCTGCAGGACAGCTTGAATGTCTTTGGAACATGTTTGGGGCTGCTTATCCACCATCCGGACTATTCTGCGTTGCAATCTTTCATCAATTTTCCTCATCCGTCCACGACCAGGGAGATTAGCTACAGTGCCATGGGTTGCAAACTTCTTGATAATGTTGCGCACTGTGGACAAAGGCAAATCTAGTTCTCTGGAGATGGACTTGTAACCTTGAGATTGTTGATATTTTGCCACAATTTTGGTTCTCAGGTCCTCAGACAGTTCTCGTCTCCTCTTTCTGTTGTCCATGCTTAGTGTGGCACAGACAGACACACAATGCAAAGGTTAAGTGAACGTCTCTCCTTTTTATCTGCTTTCAGGTGTGATTTCTATATTGCCCACACCTGTTACTTGCCCCAGGTGAGTTTACAGGAGCATCACATGCTTGTAACATTCTTATTTATCCGCAGTTGTGAAAGGGTGCCAATACTTTTGTCCAGCCCATTTTTGGAGGTTTGTGTGACATTATGTCGAATTTGCTTTCTTTCCTCCCTTTTTTTGTTTTGTCCCAATACACACAAAGGGAATAAACATGTGTATAGCAAAACATGTGTTAATGCAATACGTTTCGTGAGAAATACATGATTTCCTGGAGAAATATCAAGGGTGCCAACAATTTCGGCCATGACTGTATATATATATATATATATATATATATATATATATATATATATATATATCACAGTGCATCCAGAAATCCAGAAAGTATTCACAGAGCTTGACTTTTGCCACATTTTGTTACAGCCTTATTCCAAAATGGATTAAATTAATTTTTTTACTCAACATTCTACAAACAATACCCCACAATGACAACGTTAAAGAAGTTTGTTTTAAAATCTTTGTAATTTCTTAAAAATAAAAAACGAAAAACAAAACTACATGTACATAAGTATTCACAGCCTTTGCCATGACACTCAAAATTGAGCTCCGGTACATCCTGTTCTCATTGATCATCCTTGAGATGTTTTCACAACTTGATTGGAGTCCGCCTGTGGGAAATTCAGATGATTGGACATGATTAGGAAAGGCATATACTTGTCTATATAAGGTCCCACATTTAACAGTGCATCTCAGAGCGCAAACCAAGCCATGAGGTCCAAGGAATTGTCCGTAGACCTCTGAGGCAGGATTGCATCAAGGCACAGATCTGGGGAAGAGTACAGAAATATTTCTGCAGCATTGAAGGTCCCAATGAGCACAGTGGCCTCCATCATCTGTAAATGGAAGAAGTTTGGAACCAGGAATCTTCCTAGATTGGGCCGCCTGGCCAAAATTAGCACCCGATGGTCACTCTGAAAGAGCTCCAGCATTTCTCTGTAGAGAGAGGAGAACCTTCCAGAAGAACAACCATCTCTGCAGCACTCCAACAATCAGGCCTGTATGGTAGAGTGGCCAGATGGAAGCCACTCCTCAGTAAAAGGCAAATGGCAGCCCGCCTGGAGTTTGAGAAAAGACACCTGAGGGACTCTCAGACCATGAGAAACAAAACTCTCTGGTCTGATGAAACAAAGATTGACCTCTTTGGCCTGAATGCCAAATGTCATGTCTGGAGGAAACCAGACACCGCCCACCACCTGCCAATACCATCCCTAAAGAGACGCATGGTGGTGCCAGCATCATGCTGTGGGGATGTTTTTCAGCGGCAGGAACTGGGAGACTAGTCAGGATCGAAGGAAAGATGAATGCAGCAATGTACAGACAGCCTTGATGAAAACCTGTTCCAGAGCTCTCTGGACCTTAGACTGGGGCAAGGGTTCATCTTTCAACAGGACAACAACCTTAAGCACACAGCCCAGATAACAAAGGAGTGGCTATGGAGTGGCCCAGATATAGCCCAGACTTGAACCCGATTGAAAATCTCTGGAGAGATCTGAAAATGGCTGTGCACTGACGCTCCCCATCCAACCTGATGGAGCTTGAGAGGTACTGCAAAGAAGAATGGAAGAAATTGCCTAAAAATAGGTGTGCCAAGCTTGTAGCATCATACTCAAAGCAACTTGAGGCTGTAACTAAAAGTAATATATATAAAGCAGTGTCGCGCTCCCATATATTGATAAAAATGAAATAAAAATTAAAATTAAAAAATTGATATAAATTAATAAAAAATTGATATTAATAGAGATTAATAAAAATTATACTGTGTATCACATATATCACTCTATATAAATATATTATTGTGCTAACTATTCTTAGTGAAAACAAAAAATCATCATATCAATATATCCAAGTCCATATTTAAAAAATTTATATAAATCTAAATATAAGAAAAAAATTGTGATAATACAAAATTTAAAAAAGTGCACAAAGTCCTCTTCCAATTAGTTCAGCATCAAAAACTGCCACTCCCAAAATCCACGTGCAGTGTGTACTTAATATGCGCTCACCTTGTATTTTGCCTAAGATAATAGGCAAAAAACGCTTGTTGTCCTCATAGGACTGATGTAACCTTATTCCTCCTTTTGTAAAAAAATCCTCCAGATATGAAATGGACCGTTGTAATAATATGATCTTCCACCTGGGGTCTCTCCACTCTATCAGTGTACTGTATAGAGGAAATGGATGGATAGATGGATCTCTCCCTTTTCCCTTCCAGGGGTCTCCCTCCACCTTTGAATAGCCTCTGTTCATTGTATCTCAGATGGATATCATAGGAGAAAAACAGAAACCATGGTGCCTTATCCTTTTTAAAATGGTAATTTATTTAGTGATCAGATTTGCCACTCACATAATAACACTCTTCCAGGAGCTAGTGAGAGCATTGCCTGTAGTATCTTGAGGCTGTAATTGGTGCTAAAGGTGCTTCAACAAAGTATTGAGCACAGGCTGTGAATACTTATGTACATGTGTTTTTTTTTAGTTTTTTATTTTTAATAAATTGCAAAGATTTCAAAACGAACTTCTTTCACGTTGTTATTATGGGGTATTGTTTGTAGAATGTTGAGGAAAAAAAACAATTTAATCCATATTTGAATAAGGCTGTAACATAACAAAACATGGCAAAAGTTAAGAGCTGTGAATACTTTCTGGATGCACTGTATATATATATGGTAAAGTATACATGAAGGGACATGACGTTCCACATTGGGAGTATACGTCTCAGATTTTACAGTTATACAAATTATTATACAGGATTTATATAGCGCCAACAGTTTGCTCAGCGCTTTACAATATAACGGGAGACAATACAGTAACAATACAGTTCAATACAAGAGGGATTTGAAGGCCCTGCTCCTTGGAGCTTACAATCTAGGAGGGATATACAAATGCACATATCAGAACTCTGTCAGAGTAGACCCTCAGCCAGACACTTTCTCTCTTTCAGGCTACTTTGAGAGCAGGACCTGTAATTAGTATCAGCCTCGGGAACTAACCTGTTCCTTGCTCAGACCTCAATGATAGTTGTGCCCCTGGAGATCTTCCACTTTGGTTTTCATTCGTCAGTCTCTGCATTGGGTCATATGGTTAGAAAAAAAATCTGAATTAAATAATAAAACTGATTTAGACAAATTTAGAACAAATGAATAATAAGATATGAGACATGATATAAAGGCATGGGAAATTACTTCCTGTATAGGGTATTGTATTTAATAGAAATAAGTGAATGGAGATCAGGAGAATTTGACAGAACTGGGGCTATTTACTAAAACGTGAGAGTGCAAAATCTGGTGGAGCTTAGCACAGTGCTAAGTTGTTGCATGGATGCCTACTAACACTGTCAATGCACTGATTGAGGAAAATCATCCTCTCTGGTCTGCTGACCATAGCCACTAGGACAAATAGGGGGGTTGTTTAACAAAAACTGGAGAATGCAAAATATGGTGCAACTCTGAAAAAAAAAATCAAACAGCTTCCAGGGTTTATTGTTAAAGCTTACTCAAACAAGTTGAAGTTATAAGCTGATTGGCTACCATGCACAGCTGCACCAGATTCCGATTGCACAAGTTTTAGTAAATCTCCTCAAATGGCAGTACTAGGGGTCATTGGTTCGAATCCCAACCACAGCACCAACTGCATGGAGTTTGCATGTTCTTCCTGTGCCTGCGTGGGTTTCCTCCAGATACTCCAGTTTCCTCCGACACTTCAAAGACATGCTGGTAGGTTAATTGGATCCTGTCTAAATTGTCCCTAGTATGTGTATGTATGAATGTGAGTTAGGGACTTCAGACTGTACGCCCCTTGAGGGTTAGAGACTGATGTGAATGTACAATATATATGTAAAGCGCTGCGTAAGTTGACAGTGCTATATAGGTAACTGTAATAAATAAATGTGTTACAGACCTATCGGAAGAAAGAAACGTTTGTCTTTGTGTATACATAGAGACTTAGGGGGTCTACTTATACATTTGTTTCTACAACTTTCACCCAGGATTCACAATTTTTTCCAAATTATTATTATTATACAGGATTTATATAGCGCCAACAGTTTGCTCAGTGCTTTACAATATAACGGGAGACAATACAGCAACAACACAAGAGGGATAGGAGGGCCCTGCTCCTTGGATCTTACAATCTAGGAAATGGATCCAATCAGAAAAATGTGTTAAAACATTTATAGATAGATACTCAAGTGTGGATACGTTCGACAAGAAAGAGTTAACACAGTGCATAAATGGATAGCACTTCTGGCAGTACTTGGGTCATTAGTTCAAATCCCAACCATGGCACCACCTGCCTGGAGTTTGCATGTTCTCCCTGTGCCTGTGTGGGTTTCCTCCAGGTACTCCGGTTTCCCCCCACACTCCAAAGACATGCTGGTAGGTAATTGGTTCCTGTCTAAATTGGCCCTATTATGTGTATGTATGAATGTAAGTTAGGGACCTTAGACTGTACGCCCCTTGAGGGTTAGGGACTGATGTGAATGTAAATTGTGAAACGTGAGTGTAAATTTTCAGCGCTATAAAAGTATCTGAAATGAATGAACTAGAGATGGGTGGATAAAGGAAAAGAATGCAGACCAGCAGGAAGCTCTTGACATAGTGAGACCATAAACCACTAGGAGCTGCATCTTGCCTGATGCGATTGCTGTGAAGTTTAACCACCTAACTCTTGCCCTTTGTTTATGAACAGCAACGTGGTGGATGCTTATTTCTGCAGTGTGGGTTATAAACAGCAATGTAGCAATCAACCTCGGGCAGCCAGTGTGCCTGTTAATGGTTGTCAACAGATTCGTCGTTAAACAGCTTGGTTCACAGACAGTGTACAGAGCTGATCCAAGTGTCTCTGTACCCTGTCGTTGCTGTGATGACCAACCCCAGTGATAATAAAAGTAAACAGTGTAGTGCATACATTGCAGAACCTGCTCTTTCCACTTACAACGGAGGAAGGAAGAACCATTAAGTAATTATATCTTTATTTAAACAACAGCGACTCCCTTCCCCATCCAGGTCCCTCAGTACTGCTATTTCCAGGTGGAGAGGATCACTGAACCAGTGCTGTTATGGCGTCCCTTCTGCTGACATCAGTAGTCTTCAGAATCCTGAGATTACCCTGCTGCTGCATGTCCAATGTCCACGTCACGCATTCAGGTGTCCTGGACACCCAGTGGACCTGCTAATGAAGGGGTATATACAGTCTAGTACTCAAGTGGTTAAAGTAGAACTAAATCCAAAACTTATTTTCCATTTTGGACAACCTTAAAGAATATGTAAACCCCACATTTCATATTCCTGATATGTGTCTGTTGCACCATGTACTTTTATGAAAATGTATCCTATTCTCTTTGTATTGATTCCTTTGAGTGAAATTCCTGGTGTTCCTGCCAGTCCCTCTGATTTCCTATTAAAAACTGACCACACTACAGGGGTGTGAACATTTTTTTAAAACTACTTGTCCAAAGGACTAAATCAGGGTCCCAATCTACTTGTCCTGATAAGAAATTTTTTTAAAACCAAAACCATATAAAACCGTATTTAACCACTTCCCGTCCGGTCCATGTACGTAAACAGCCGGACGGGAGCAGTGCAAGAGCAGGTGGCTGTTTATAAATGTCCTCCCACACTCACTGCCTGTGCACGCTCCCTGGAAGCGAGCGTCACCGCGATCTGGTGTCCGCTGTGTCCAGAGGACACAGCGGAACACCGATCACTGTACGGGACCTCTGTGTGAGGTCTCGATCATGTGATCACTGATTGGCCAATCAGTGATCAGATGAATAGTAGTAAGCAAGATGTCATTTCTGACATCATTGCTTACTACTAGTGAAATCTGTGAATGATCACAGAGGTCACATGGTACAAGGCTATTCACAACAGTCTTGTACCATGTGACAAGCTGTGACCAATCACAGCTCTCACAGTATTTCGCAATGGCTACAAGAATGCAGCCAGAGAGAAGGAGAAATGATTTATTTTACAGCCTTTATGGGTGTAAAAGCAATCAGTGTAAAAAAAAAAAAGAAAACAAAAAATCTTCATCACCCTCCACAAGTAGTACAGTGTCACTATGGTGACACTGTACTGCTAGGGTGATAGTATGTTAAAAAAAAACAAAACACATAAATAATAATATAAATAGAGATGAGCGAAGAAATGAAAAATTCGATTCGACTGATTCGGCGAATTCGTGGACAATATTCGATTCGAGTCGAATAAATTCGCTGTGAATTTAACTTAAAAAAGGGTGTTTCTAGGCTTCAGAGAGACTTAATATTAGTGCAGAACACTGTACCTTTAATTTAAATGCCCTTGGAGTCTGCTGGGGAAGAGAAATAATACTGTCAGTCAGTATGACATGCAGATGAGTGCCGTCGATCTTAGAATCACCGCACACTTCACTCATTTGGGCAGTCACGGGGCCAAAACCAGAGTGTGGAGCCACAGTGTGGCGGTGGAGGCAGCAGCAATGGGAGGCCATACAGCACCCTATGACAAAAATGGAAACCACCAGCAGTGTGAGGAGACCTGAAAGTGGCACATGGCAGAGTGTGGCGATAGAGACAGCAGCAATGGGAGGCCGTACAGGGACCCATGACACACTCTGGACCTGGCAGCAGCATGAGGAGGCGGTACAGGGGCCCATGACAGATTACGGGCCTGGCAGCAGCATGAGGAGTCGGTACAGGGGCCCATGGCAGATTACGGGCCTGGCAGCAGCAATGGGAGGCCGTACAGGGACCCATGACACACTCTGGACCTGGCAGCAGCATGGGGAGGCGGTACAGGGGCCCATGACAGATTACGGGCCTGGCAGCAGCATGAGGAGTCGGTACGGGGGCCCATGACACACTCTGGACCTGGCAGCAGCATGAGGAGGCGGTACAGGGGCGCATGACAGATTACGAGCCTGGCAGCAGCAACTTGGACAGGAGGACGTTCAGCTTCTGCACCGTCGGGTGCGTGCTCGCAAACTGTTGTCTCTTGGAAACGGATTCCAAGAAAGACTGCTGACGGAATCCGTGAAGAGGAGTAGCAGGAGAAGGAGCATCTGAACGAGCGGAATATGCCAACAAGCGACAACAGTGGCCCATGACAGATTACGGGCCTGGCAGCAGCATGAGGAGTCGGTACGGGGGCCCATGGCAGATTACGGGCCTGGCAGCAGCTATGGGAGGCCCGTAATCTGCCAGCACCCTATGACAAAAAATGGAACCCACCAGCAGTGTGAGGAGACCTGAAAGTGGCACATGGCAGAGTGTGGCGATGGAGACAGCAGCAATGGGAGGCCGTACAGGGACCCATGAGAGACTCTGGACCTGGCAGCAGCATGAGGAGGCGGTATAGGGGCCCATGGCAGATTAGGGGCCTGGCAGCAGCTATGGGAGGCCCGTAATCTGCCAGCACCCTATGACAAAAAATGGAACACACCAGCAGTGTGAGGAGACCTGAAAGTGGCACATGGCAGAGTGTGGCGATGGAGGCAGCAGCAATGGGAGGCCGTACAGGGACCCATGAGAGACTCTGGACTTGGCAGCAGCATGAGGAGGCGGTATAGGGGCCCATGGCAGATTAGGGGCCTGGCAGCAGCTATGGGAGGCCCGTAATCTGCCAGCACCCTATGACAAAAAATGGAACACACCAGCAGTGTGAGGAGACCTGAAAGTGGCACATGTTTGGGGCATGATTCATGGCGGATTTAGTCAGTTGTGTCAGGAACTGGTGGTTTGAAATCCAGACTAATCCACGCCTGATTCATTTTCACAAACGTGAGTCTCTCCACACTTTGGGTGGACAGTCGTGTCCTCCGCGGAGTTGCAATACCTCCTGCCGCACTAAACACGCGCTCCGATGCCACGCTACTGGCCGGGCATGACAGCCTTTCAAGGGCAAATTCAGCTAGTTGGGGCCAAAGGTCAAGTTTCGTTGCCCAGTAGTCAAGGGGATTGTCTACCTCGGTTGGCAGGGTGCTGTCCAAGTAGGCCTAAGCCTGTTGTTTGAGGTCCTGCTCCAGGTCCACCTGATGCTGCTGCTGCTGCTGCGGCTGGTTAGTAGTTTCCTCACTGCGCTGGTGAAGAAAGCTACTCATCATCGACTGCAGACTGAGGCAGCCGCTGCTGGTGGAGCTGCCACTGCTCCTACCACCCCACCCCTCCCCTGCTGCCATGGCAGCGGAACACGAGCGCACAGGGCCCACAGTGTCTGAGGATGGACGTTGGCGCAGACAGGCAGAGACCAGCTGACTACATAGGTGTTTTTTATAGTACGTTATTTTGGCCTCCCTCTCAGCAGGTGTGAAAAAGGCCACCATTTTTGAACGGTAGCGAGGGTCCAACAAGGTGGACAGCCAAAAGTCATCCCTCTGTCTGATGGTTATTATTCGGCTGTCGCTACGCAAGCAACCGAGCATGCTATGGGCCATTTGTGCCAAGGAATGCGAGGGACTCCCTGCCTCCATCTCCACAGCATACTGCCACGGTGCGTCTAGGTCCTCTGTCTCCTCTTCCTCCTCCTCTACCAGATGCTCCTGCTCCTCCACTCCTGTCCGCTGAGTGGAAAAACCACCCATTTCACTCAATAATTCCTGAGCACCAATGTCCTCCTCTACCTCCTCCTCTTCTTCCAGTCCTGCCCCCACAGGGGCCATGTGGCGTTGAGATCTGTGCGCCACGTCTACCGCACCCTGACCAGCCATTGTTAACAGCATTTGTTCCAGGACGTGCAACAGAGGAATGACGTCGTTCATCCCATAGTCCTGCCGACTCACGAATAGCGTGGCCTCCTCAAAGGGCCTGAGCAAGCGCAGGTGTCACGCATGAGCTGCCAATGGCTGACATCTAAGTTACACAGGGAGTACCTTTATCTGCTTTTAACATCAGGAAATCTGTGATGGCCTTTTGCTGTTCGTAAAGGCGGTCTAACATATGTAGGGTTGAATTCCACCTTGTTGCAACGTCACAGCATGAGGAGTCGGTATAGGGGCCCATGGCAGATTAGGGGCCTGGCAGCAGTTATGGGAGGCCCATAATCTGCCAGCACCCTATGACAAAAAATGGAACACACCAGCAGTGTGAGGAGACCTGAAAGTGGCACATGGCAGAGTGTGGCGATGGAGACAGCAGCAATGGGAGGCCGTACAGGGACCCATGAGAGACTCTGGACCTGGCAGCAGCATGAGGAGGCGGTATATAGGGGCCTACGGCAGATTAGGGGCCTGGCAGCAGCTATAGGAGGCCCGTAATCTGCCAGCACCCTATGTCAAAAAATTCAACACACCAGCAGTGTGTGAGGAGACCTGAAAGTGGCACATGGCAGAGTGTGGCGATGGAGACAGCAGCAATGGGAGGCCGTACAGGGACCCATGACAGACTCTGGACTTGGCAGCAGCATGAGGAGGCGGTATATAGGGGCTTATGGCAGATTAGGGGCCTGGCAGCAGCTATAGGAGGCCCGTAATCTGCCAGCACCCTATGTCAAAAAATTCAACACACCAGCAGTGTGAGGAGACCTGAAAGTGGCACATGGCAGAGTGTGGCGATGGAGACAGCAGCAATGGGAGGCCGTACAGGGACCCATGACAGACTCTGAACTTGGCAGCAGCATGAGGAGGCGGTATATAGGGGCCCATGGCAGATTAGGGGCCTGGCAGCAGCTATAGGAGGCCCGTAATCTGCCAGCACCCTATGTCAAAAAATTCAACACACCAGCAGTGTGAGGAGACCTGAAAGTGGCACATGGCAGAGTGTGGCGATGGAGACAGCAGCAATGGGAGGCCGTACAGGGACCCATGACAGACTCTGGACTTGGCAGCAGCATGAGGAGGCGGTATATAGGGGCCCATGGCAGATTAGGGGCCTGGCAGCAGCTATGGGAGGCCCGTAATCTGCCAGCACCCTATGTCAAAAAATTCTACACACCAGCAGTGTGTGAGGAGACCTGAAAGTGGCACATGGCAGAGTGTGGCGATGGAGACAGCAGCAATGGGAGGCCGTACAGGGACCCATGACAGACTCTGGACTTGGCAGCAGCATGAGGAGGCGGTATATAGGGGCCCATGGCAGATTAGGGGCCTGGCAGCAGCTATGGGAGGCCCGTAATCTGCCAGCACCCTATGTCAAAAAATTCAACACACCAGCAGTGTGTGAGGAGACCTGAAAGTGGCACATGGCAGAGTGTGGCGATGGAGAAAGCAGCAATGGGAGGCCGTACAGGGACCCATGAGAGACTCTGGACCTGGCAGCAGCATGAGGAGGCGGTATATAGGGGCCCATGGCAGATTAGGGGCCTGGCAGCAGCTATGTGAGGCCCGTAATCTGCCTGCACCCTATGTCAAAAAATTAAACACACCAGCAGTGTGAAGAGACCTGAAAGTGGCACATGGCATGAGAGACTCTGGACCTGGCAGCAGCAGGAGGAGGCGGTATAGGGGCCCATGGCTGATTAGGGGCCTGGCAGCAGCTATGTGAGGCCCGTTATCTTGCAGCACCCTATGTCAAAAAATTTAACACACCAGCAGTGTGAAGAGACCTGAAAGTGGCACATGGCAGCAGAGTGTGGCGATGGAGACAGCAGCAATGGGAGGCCGTACAGGGACCCATGAGAGACTCTGGACCTGGCAGCAGCAGGAGGAGGCGGTATAGGGGCCCATGGCTGATTAGGGGCCTGGCAGCAGCTATGTGAGGCCCGTTATCTTGCAGCACCCTATGTCAAAAAATTTAACACACCAGCAGTGTGAAGAGACCTGAAAGTGGCACATGGCAGCAGAGTGTGGCGATGGAGACAGCAGCAATGGGAGGCCGTACAGGGACCATGACAGACTCTGGACTTGGCAGCAGCATGAGGAGGCGGTATATAGGGGCCCATGGCAGATTAGGGGCCTGGCAGCAGCTATGGGAGGCCCGTAATCTGCCAGCACCCTATGTCAAAAAATTCTACACACCAGCAGTGTGTGAGGAGACCTGAAAGTGGCACATGGCAGAGTGTGGCGATGGAGACAGCAGCAATGGGAGGCCGTACAGGGACCCATGACAGACTCTGGACTTGGCAGCAGCATGAGGAGGCGGTATATAGGGGCCCATGGCAGATTAGGGGCCTGGCAGCAGCTATGGGAGGCCCGTAATCTGCCAGCACCCTATGTCAAAAAATTCAACACACCAGCAGTGTGTGAGGAGACCTGAAAGTGGCACATGGCAGAGTGTGGCGATGGAGAAAGCAGCAATGGGAGGCCGTACAGGGACCCATGAGAGACTCTGGACCTGGCAGCAGCATGAGGAGGCGGTATATAGGGGCCCATGGCAGATTAGGGGCCTGGCAGCAGCTATGTGAGGCCCGTAATCTGCCTGCACCCTATGTCAAAAAATTAAACACACCAGCAGTGTGAAGAGACCTGAAAGTGGCACATGGCATGAGAGACTCTGGACCTGGCAGCAGCAGGAGGAGGCGGTATAGGGGCCCATGGCTGATTAGGGGCCTGGCAGCAGCTATGTGAGGCCCGTTATCTTGCAGCACCCTATGTCAAAAAATTTAACACACCAGCAGTGTGAAGAGACCTGAAAGTGGCACATGGCAGCAGAGTGTGGCGATGGAGACAGCAGCAATGGGAGGCCGTACAGGGACCCATGAGAGACTCTGGACCTGGCAGCAGCAGGAGGAGGCGGTATAGGGGCCCATGGCTGATTAGGGGCCTGGCAGCAGCTATGTGAGGCCCGTTATCTTGCAGCACCCTATGTCAAAAAATTTAACACACCAGCAGTGTGAAGAGACCTGAAAGTGGCACATGGCAGCAGAGTGTGGCGATGGAGACAGCAGCAATGGGAGGCCGTACAGGGACCCATGAGAGACTCTGGACCTGGCAGCAGCAGGAGGAGGTGGTATATAGGGGCCCATGGCAGATTAGGGGCCTGGCAGCAGCTATGTGAGGCCCGTAATCTGCCTGCACCCTATGTCAAAAAATTTAACACACCAGCAGTGTGAAGAGACCTGAAAGTGGCACATGGCAGCAGAGTGTGGCGATGGAGACAGCAGCAATGGGAGGCCGTACAGGGACCATGACAGACTCTGGACTTGGCAGCAGCATGAGGAGGCGGTATATAGGGGCCCATGGCAGATTAGGGGCCTGGCAGCAGCTATGTGAGGCCCGTAATCTGCCTGCACCCTATGTCAAAAAATTTAACACACCAGCAGTGTGAAGAGACCTGAAAGTGGCACATGGCAGCAGAGTGTGGCGATGGAGACAGCAGCAATGGGAGGCCGTACAGGGACCATGACAGACTCTGGACTTGGCAGCAGCATGAGGAGGCGGTATATAGGGGCCCATGGCAGATTAGGGGCCTGGCAGCAGCTATGTGAGGCCCGTAATCTGCCTGCACCCTATGTCAAAAAATTTAACACACCAGCAGTGTGAAGAGACCTGAAAGTGGCACATGGCAGCAGAGTGTGGCGATGGAGACAGCAGCAATGGGAGGCCGTACAGGGACCATGACAGACTCTGGACTTGGCAGCAGCATGAGGAGGCGGTATATAGGGGCCTATGGCAGATTAGGGGCCTGGCAGCAGCTATGTGAGGCCCGTAATCTGCCTGCACCCTATGTCAAAAAATTTAACACACCAGCAGTGTGAAGAGACCTGAAAGTGGCACATGGCAGCAGAGTGTGGCGATGGAGACAGCAGCAATGGGAGGCCGTACAGGGACCATGACAGACTCTGGACTTGGCAGCAGCATGAGGAGGCGGTATATAGGGGCCTATGGCAGATTAGGGGCCTGGCAGCAGCTATGTGAGTCAAGTGCCAAGTGCGATCAACCTCCTCATCATCAAGTAGGGTCTCCGCCTCACTACTAGCCCCCTCGGCTGCGTCTGGGTCAGGAGACAGACCTGTCTCTAGACCGGCTACCGAGCCACTCTCCTCGCCAGTACTTGTTCGCTTGGCTGCTGAAAAGGCCGATGTCTCCCCCCGTTCCTGACCGCCCTCTGTTAGCTCTTCCTCACTGTACAGTGGGGCTGAGCCCACAGCATGCGATACTTCGCTTGGTGAGGGAACAGCAAAGGACAGGGGCAGGTAGAGGACACGTGATTTCAGTGGGCTTGGTCCCGGGCCATGCCAACTAACGGTTGTGTCTGACGTACCCACCGACCGTTGGCTGTAGGTGTCAGAGGTGACCTGGGAAGAGGAAGACGACCGAGCCAACCAATCAATGACGGCAGGGTTGTCGGTGGAGACACGACCGCTGGATGACACCGGGAGCACTGGCCTCTGGCTGCGAATACTGCTGCCTCGACCCCTTCCTCTGCTGCCACGTCTGCTCGCTCCTAAAACATTGCCTCCTCTGCCACTCCTCTGCATGTTGTCTGACATACTATTTAATTCAACGATTAGGTGTCCCTGAGTAACAATTCTCTGGCACTCAGTAACAATTCTGTCTGTCCCTGAGTATGAATTCTGTGGCCCTGAGTAACAATTCTGTGTCTGTGCGAGTAACAATTCTGTGTCTGTGCGAGTAACAATTCTGTGTCTGTGCAAGTAACAATTTTGTGTCTGTGCGAGTAACAATTCTCTGGCACTCAGTAACAATTCTGTCTGTCCCTGAGTAACAATTCTCTGGCACTCAGTAACAATTCTGTCTGTCCCTGAGTAACAATTCTCTGGCACTCAGTAACAATTCTGTCTGTCCCTGAGTAACAATTCTCTGGCACTCAGTAACAATTCTGTCTGTCCCTGAGTATGAATTCTGTGGCCCTGAGTAACAATTCTGTGTCTGCGCGAGTAACAATTCTGTGTCTGTGCAAGTAACAATTTTGTGTCTGTGCAAGTAACAATTTTGTGTCTGTGCGAGTAACAATTCTCTGGCACTCAGTAACAATTCTGTCTGTCCCTGAGTAACAATTCTCTGGCACTCAGTAACAATTCTGTCTGTCCCTGAGTAACAATTCTCTGGCACTCAGTAACAATTCTGTCTGTCCCTGAGTAACAATTCTCTGGCACTCAGTAACAATTGTGTGTCTGTGCAAGTAACAATTCTGTGTCTGTGCAAGTAACAATTTTGTGTCTGTGAGAGTAACAATTCTCTGGCACTCAGTAACAATTCTGTCTGTCCCTGAGTAACAATTCTCTGGCACTCAGTAACAATTCTGTCTGTCCCTGAGTATGAATTCTGTGGCCCTGAGTAACAATTCTGTCTCTGTGCGAGTAACAATTCTGTGTCTGTGCAAGTAACAATTTTGTGTCTGTGAGAGTAACAATTCTCTGGCACTCAGTAACAATTCTGTCTGTCCCTGAGTAACAATTCTCTGGCACTCAGTAACAATTCTGTCTTCCCTGAGTAACAATTCTCTGGCACTCAGTAACAATTCTGTCTGTCCCTGAGTATGAATTCTGTGGCCCTGAGTAACAATTCTGTCTCTGTGCGAGTAACAATTCTGTGTCTGTGCAAGTAACAATTTTGTGTCTGTGAGAGTAACAATTCTCTGGCACTCAGTAACAATTCTGTCTGTCCCTGAGTAACAATTCTCTGGCACTCAGTAACAATTCTGTCTGTCCCTGAGTATGAATTCTGTGGCCCTGAGTAACAATTGTGTGTCTGTGCAAGTAACAATTCTGTGTCTGTGCAAGTAACAATTTTGTGTCTGTGAGAGTAACAATTCTCTGGCACTCAGTAACAATTCTGTCTGTCCCTGAGTAACAATTCTCTGGCACTCAGTAACAATTCTGTCTGTCCCTGAGTAACAATTCTGTCTGTCCCTGAGTATGAATTCTGTGGCCCTGAGTAAGAATTCTCTGGCACTCAGTAACAATTCTGTCTGTCCCTGAGTATGAATTCTGTGGCCCTGAGTAACAATTGTGTGTCTGTGCAAGTAACAATTCTGTGTCTGTGCAAGTAACAATTTTGTGTCTGTGAGAGTAACAATTCTCTGGCACTCAGTAACAATTCTGTCTGTCCCTGAGTAACAATTCTCTGGCACTCAGTAACAATTCTGTCTGTCCCTGAGTATGAATTCTGTGGCCCTGAGTAACAATTCTGTCTCTGTGCGAGTAACAATTCTGTCTCTGTGCGAGTAACAATTCTGTGTCTGTGCAAGTAACAATTTTGTGTCTGTGAGAGTAACAATTCTCTGGCACTCAGTAACAATTCTGTCTGTCCCTGAGTAAGAATTCTCTGGCACTCAGTAACAATTCTGTCTGTCCCTGAGTAACAATTCTCTGGCACTCAGTAACAATTCTGTCTGTCCCTGAGTAACAATTCTGTCTGTCCCTGAGTATGAATTCTGTGGCCCTGAGTAAGAATTCTCTGGCACTCAGTAACAATTCTGTCTGTCCCTGAGTATGAATTCTGTGGCCCTGAGTAACAATTGTGTGTCTGTGCAAGTAACAATTCTGTGTCTGTGCAAGTAACAATTTTGTGTCTGTGAGAGTAACAATTCTCTGGCACTCAGTAACAATTCTGTCTGTCCCTGAGTAACAATTCTCTGGCACTCAGTAACAATTCTGTCTGTCCCTGAGTAACAATTCTCTGGCACTCAGTAACAATTCTGTCTGTCCCTGAGTAACAATTCTCTGGCACTCAGTAACAATTCTGTCTGTCCCTGAGTAACAATTCTGTCTGTCCCTGAGAATGAATTCTGTGGCCCTGAGTAAGAATTCTCTGGCACTCAGTAACAATTCTGTCTGTCCCTGAGTAACAATTCTCTGGCACTCAGTAACAATTCTGTCTGTCCCTGAGTATGAATTCTGTGGCCCTGAGTAACAATTGTGTGTCTGTGCAAGTAACAATTCTGTGTCTGTGCAAGTAACAATTTTGTGTCTGTGAGAGTAACAATTCTCTGGCACTCAGTAACAATTCTGTCTGTCCCTGAGTAACAATTCTCTGGCACTCAGTAACAATTCTGTCTGTCCCTGAGTAACAATTCTGTCTGTCCCTGAGTATGAATTCTGTGGCCCTGAGTAAGAATTCTCTGGCACTCAGTAACAATTCTGTCTGTCCCTGAGTATGAATTCTGTGGCCCTGAGTAACAATTGTGTGTCTGTGCAAGTAACAATTCTGTGTCTGTGCAAGTAACAATTTTGTGTCTGTGAGAGTAACAATTCTCTGGCACTCAGTAACAATTCTGTCTGTCCCTGAGTAACAATTCTCTGGCACTCAGTAACAATTCTGTCTGTCCCTGAGTAACAATTCTCTGGCACTCAGTAACAATTCTGTCTGTCCCTGAGTAACAATTCTCTGGCACTCAGTAACAATTCTGTCTGTCCCTGAGTAACAATTCTGTCTGTCCCTGAGAATGAATTCTGTGGCCCTGAGTAAGAATTCTCTGGCACTCAGTAACAATTCTGTCTGTCCCTGAGTAACAATTCTCTGGCACTCAGTAACAATTCTGTCTGTCCCTGAGTAAAAATTCTGTGGCCCTAATAACGTTTCTGTGGCCCTAAGTAACAATTCTCTGGCACTGAGTAACAATTCTGTCTGTCCCTGAGTATGAATTCTGTGGCCCTAACTAGCGTTTCTTTGTCCCTAAATAACGATTCTGTGGCCCTCATTAACAAGTCTGTGTCCCTGAGTAATGGTTCTCTGTCCCTAAGTAACTTCTCTCTGTCCCCAATTCTCGTTTCTGTGGCCCTAACTCTGTCCCTGTCCCTAGTACAGAGCGGTCTGCCTCTGTTCAATGACTGCAGGCAAATGAAGATTTCCAAAATGGCCGCTATATATACCTCGACCATTACACAGTGCTGGCTGGCTGGCTGCTGATTGGCTGATGCGATCACATGTCGTTGAGGAATGCATTATGGGGCAGCGCGCCTTGTCTGCGCGCCTTCCCCGACATCCCCGCTCCGTCGCCGCACATGTCAGCCGCCATTTTCGGAAAAATTTCGATTCGCGCGTCCGAATTAGGCTGTTTTTCGGATTCGGCACGAATCGAAATTTTTCCGATATTCGACTCGAATTCCACTTCGGATACTTCGATTCGCTCATCTCTAAATATAAAAAACAAAAAGTAAAAATTTTTGAAGAAAGATTATTTATTTGCAAAATTTTATAAGAAAACACTTTTTTTTCAAAATGTTTGGACTTTTTCATTTATATAGCAAAAAAATAAAAATCCCAGTGGTGAATAAATACCACCAACATAAAGTTTTATCTGTCTCAAAAAAATGCTAAAAAATTCATATGGGTACAGTGTTGCATGACTGCGCAATTGTCATTCAAAGTGTGATAGCACTGAAAGCTGAAAATTGTCCTGGACAGGAAGGGGGTAAAAGTGTCTGGACTTGAAGTGGTTAAACCTGAGGTGCTTTTAGAAGTTTCTGGGGCTTTTAAAAACAAAAGGGGCTTCATGGCGACTTAAACTTTTAATGTTTTTAACACTGCACTGTTTATCTCCTCCCCTCCCTGCCTCTCTCCAGCACTGCACTCGGGGACTAGCAGGGAGGGGAGAGACCTTGCAGTGTACCGATTGGATGCTCATCAAGAAAGGGGAGTGTCGGTCTCTTTTTAAATCAAAGCAGAAGCGCATCTGCTGAGCAAGTAAGTGAGGCCCGGGCCCCAATGAGGGAAAAAATAAAAACTTTATTCATTCAGGTTACCCTCACACATGGAAGCACTTGGGCGCTCAGTACTAGCATCAGCTGAGCAGCCAAATCAAGCTCCGGTGTCCACTCACACCCGGGTGTTCTGATGGGGTTGCATCAGAATTTCTGTGATTCTGCCCGCACTCTCAAATGCACTACAATCGCAAAATGCAGATACAGGTGTCAAATATTTTCAATGGCACCTAAACCGCGGAGCAGTATTGTCGCGCGATTTACGGCATGGCAATCTCAGCAAATCGCGTTGCGTGAAGCTTGTCATCCAAAAAGGAGCAGGATCTTCTTTTGGGCAAAAAGCTACAAGCAATGCGTTTTGGCGCGATTGTTGTGCGATTTACTGCACGGCAGTTTGCATCATGTAAAGCTAGTCGCCCAAAAAGGTGCAGGAACTTCTTTTGGGCAACAAACTTCACGTGATGCGATTTGTCCCGCGACAATCATGACAAAACCGTAAGGGAGAATGTCACCAGCACACCGAAGATCACCAATATGGCTTCAAAAGTTTTAATGAACGATCACATCATCAGGCATGTGACAATGAAGGGGGACTGTGAGATCCTGAAATGTTGCCTTGCTGTAACTATGTGATCGTTCATTAAAACTTCTGGACCCATATTGGTGATCCTCGGTGTGCTGGTGACATTCTCCCTTGCTGATTCTGTTCGGTTCCAGCCGACAGTCGCTGCAGCACCTACTTATACACAAAGCCATTTCTAATGCAAGAACGTGTGCGTTTGGATTGTACACTTGCAACCACGACAAAACTGTACCACGTTTTAGGTGCTACTGCAAACAATGGCACCTGATCCTGCATTTTGCAGTCACGGGCTAAACTGCAGAGATTCAGCTGTGATTGGACACAGCTGATCACATGACTGAGCCGACGTCTTCAGCTCTTTCCATTGATCGGTGATCCGCTGTCCGAGGGACACAGCGCACCGCCGATCACCCCCGGAGCCGCGCACACGTGATTAGACATATGGTATCCTCCCAGAATGAGAGAACCGCCTTGCGCCCTTTATTTCCTTATATGGCGGGCGGGAGGCGGTTAATTACCACCTTAACCCCTTGGCGCCGGCGCCTCCCTGCCCTTTAAGGGGTTTCAGATGCCAGGAGGTGGGGCAGGGCTTTAGGGTCATGTGACCACCGTAATTTGCTGTCACATGATCGGAAAAGGTCCCAATCACAAGAGGAGATCAGGACTTTTCAGTTAGACACTGACATATGTGCTGGGAGTGCACAGAACATGAGCTCTCAGCACATATGTATTTTCAAATGGTACACAAATATGCGGCCGCTCAGCGTCAAGGCCCAGAAGCCACATATTTGCGAACGCTCAGCGTAAAGGGGTTAATCAGCCACAGAACCTGTGTAATTAATGTGTTCGGTTTTAAAGGGATGAGGTGACAAACTTACATGGGAACCTGCTGGCAGTCTGTAAATACCAGGAAGGAATGCCAGGCAGTGTCTGCACAATGTCCTCCACACCCTCCTCCACTACAACAGTCCCTCTACTCACAGCCTTGGTCTCCGGGCTCAGATCCTGACCACTCACAGACATCAGCACAGCTCCATGCTGTAAACACACGGCGCACTCTGATGACGACATGTGAAAGCCGTCTGCAGAGCCGGAAGAAGCTTGACATACAGTTTCTATGGATACCGAGATGTAAACAAAGCTTTGACAGCAAGCTAGCAAGGACTTCTAATAGAGTTTGGAAGACACAGAGTGATCACTGAGGTAATCAAGTCACTTGTCACTGTTCAGTAATATAGAGAGCTGTGCTTACTAACAACTATATTGTCAGTTCAAATAGAGATACATACTTACTAATGACATGTGCTTTGTAATGTGGAGACTATAACAGATCAAAGGAACCCTCATGACACACCATGATAGAACGTGTTTATTGTATATATTACATATTTATAGTTTATGTTAAATTTGTTTCTGATTATATATTAAATGCCTAATCTTTGGGGGGGGGGGGGGGGGGAATTTTAACCACTTGAGCTCCAGAAGGTTTTACCCCCTTCATGACCAGATCATTATTCGCTATTCAGCACAGTGCTACTTTAACTGGAAATTGCACAGTTGTTTTATCATTATTTTTTTCACAAACCTTTTTTTTATGGGTGGTATTTAACCACTTACCCTCCAGAGGATTTACCCCCCTTCCTGACCAGGCCATATTATTATATTATTATTATTATACAGGATTTATATAGCGCCAACAGTTTGCTCAGCGCTTTACAATATAACGGGAGACAATACAGCAACAATACAGTTCAATACAAGAGGAATAGGAGGGCCTGATCCTGGGAGCTTACAATCTAGGACAATTTTAGAGATTGTAAGCTCCACGAGCTGGGCCCTCCTATTCCTTTGGTACTGAAATGTATTGTATTTGTACTTCTATTGTAAAGTGCTGCGCAAACTGTTGGCGCTATATAAATCCTGTATAATAATAATAATATTTTGCGATATGGCTCTGCATTACTTTAACTGACAATTGCAGTCATCATGCAACGCTGAACTCAAATTAAATTAATATCCATTTTTCCCACAAATAGAGCTTTCTTTCTTTGGTATTTGATCGCCTGTGCAGTTTTTATTTTTTTGTGCTATAAACAAAAAAGATAATTTTGAAAAAAAAATAATTTTTTTTTAAACTTTTTGCTATTAACCACTTGCTTATTGAACACTTATACCCCCTTCCTGCCCAGGCCAATTTTGAGCTTTCAGTTTTGTCGCACTTTGCATGAATTGCACGGTCATGCAACACTGTACCTATATGAAATTTTTATAATTTTTTTTCACATAAATAGAGCTTTTGGTGGTATTTAGTCGCTGCTGGGTGTTTTATTTTTTGCACTATAAAATAAAAGAGCTAAATTTTTGAAAGAAAAAGTTTTTTTTTCATTTCTATTATAACATTTTGCAAACAGGTAATTTTTCTCCTTCACTGATGTGCGTTGATGTGGCTGCACTGATGGGCACTGATAGGCAGCACTGATGGGCACAGATAGGTGGCACTGATGAGCTGGCATGGATAGGCAGTACTGATGGGCACTGGTAGGTGGCACTGCTGGACACTGACTGGCAGCACTGCTGGGCACTGATGTGTGGCACTGGTGGGGGGGCACTGCTGGGCACAGATGGATAGCACTACTAGGCACTGATGGGCACAGGTGGGTGGCACTGATGGGCACAGGTGGGCGGCACTGATGATTAGTGTCCTGATGATCAGTGTAGATCCATCCTCTGAGAATTTCCGGTTATCGGCAGTACTTTCCTCACGGTGTGACAGCATGAGGAAAGTGCAGCCAATAACTGGCAACTGCATTTACCCACCTACCCGGAACTGCAAATTCATGTATATATGTGATTTTGCACACCCGTTCCACCCTGTAGCAGTATTTCTACTATATGGCAGCGTGAAAACGGTTAATCACCACTGGGTTTGTTATTTTTTTTATTATATAAACGAAAAAGAGAAAATTGTGAAAAACCCCTGTATTTTCTACTATCTGTTATAAATCATATCCAATAAAATCTAATTTAGGCTAAATTGTATTCTGCTACATGTCTTTGGTAAAATAAAATCCCAATAAGTGTATATTGTTTGGCTTGAGATAAAGTTATGGCATCTACAAACTATGGTGTACATACTGAAATTTACGCAGCTATGATGCTATACTTGTAATGGCAGTGATCAGCGACTCACTGTAATAGTGTATCGAGCAATCTGACGCTAACAGAGCCTCATTTGGTAGTACACTAACTGACACTGACATCAATAGTGACACTAATACAATGATCAGTGATAATACTGTACTGATGAAACTGGTTGGGAAGGGGTTAACATTTAGGGGAAATCAAGGGGTTAATTGTGTGCCTAACAAGTGTAATGTGTGCCGATTTTACTAAGAGATCTGGCTGTTTTTCTCCCTGTTTTGCAGATAGAATAAACAGCTAGGTTGATCTGTGTACAAAGTTCTGTGTGTTTGTAAATACAGGACTCTGTGCTGTGATTGGCTACAGCTACAGCCGATCAGCAGGTCTCAGTTATAAATTATTGGCTAGAACCTACTGACAAAATCGTGCTGTAGCCAGTGACAACACGGGTTAGAAGGGCACACACATGTGCTCCCTGAACCTAGAAGAAGCTGGATCACAGACATATGCGTGATCCGGCCTGGCTCTGCCGCCCACCCACAATAAATGTAAGTCCTGCGCAACTATGGTCACTGAGCCTACCATCAGCCTGTTCTGCAAACGGGGGAGTTGTGTGCCGAGGTAGATAGAAAAGGAATTAAAGTTTTTGGTGTACAGGTGAGCACAGGAGGGGATGTACAGAAGTAATGAAGGTAGGTGCAAAGATGAGCAGAAGTGGCGTGTAGAGTTAAGGTGAGGGGGAGGGTGGAGTGGAGAGGATGGTGGAGGTGCAGAGGTTAGCAGGGAAATTTAGGATGCAAAGGTGTACTGATGGGATGAATAAAGATGTGCGTTGCTTGTAGGACAGTCCATTAATTTCAATGGGGTGCTGTATGCGCTAAAATGTGGAAAAAAGTTCTTGACCCTTTTTAAAAAACATACTGAGCCACACAGTGCCACAGCACCATGAATTTTGGTGCATGTAAAAATGCGCATGTCAGCAGATGCGTGAGGGTGTCAGAAACAATTGATAGCACTGCTCTGTATTTACTAAAGGGCAACACGTTTCTGTGGTGTCAGGAAAGCGATTTTGCATGCATTTCCAAAATGCGCAAATGTGAACATAGGCTAAATGTCTCAATTACATTGGTGGGCAGTGTATATCTTCTCATCACTTTGGGGCTTGGTGTAGAATCCTTTCATTCACACTAGTGTTCAGAATAAATCTCTCCGTACATTGGTGGTCACTGTGAATGCTACTGTTACATTAATGGTCGCTGTAAATCCCCTTTACATTAGAGGCCAGCGTAGAAACTCCTCTTTCTATTGGTAGTTGGTAAAAAAAATCCTAACTCGCATTTGTGCTCAGTGTTGAATCCTCCCTTACAATGGTGGTCCGTGTAGAAGCCCTCCCCTGAAATTGGTGGTTACTGTAAATTCCCCCTTACATTGGTGGTTAGTGTAGCAATTTATTGGTTTTTGGTGTAAAACCCCCAAATACATTGGTTGTCAGTGTAAATTCCTCATTACATTGGTGGTCAGTATAAATTTCCCTTTACATTGATATAAAGTGCAGAATTGCCCCTACACTGGTTGTCAGTGTAAATCCCCCCTTACAGTGGTCATCAATGTAAATCTCCCCCTAACATTGGTGTTCCGTATAGAAATGTCACCTCTGACCCCAATCCAGCACTGCCACTGATCCCATCCAGCCCTTGCACTGCCACTGATTCCATCCCCCAAGCACTGCCACTGATCCCACCCCCCACCAGCACTGTCACTCATCTCATCCCTCCAGCACTGCCATTTATCCTATCCCCCCCACCGCTGCCACTGATCCCATCCCCCCACCACAGGAGTCCTAGGATCCCTAGGCGTTTTCTGTCTATTGTTGGGTCCCCTCACTATCTTAGTCCATGGTGTGCCTTAACCTCTAGCAACCAATCAGTGAGCTACAATGATGTGCTGTAACCTCTAGCAATCAATAAGTGGTAATGATGTGCGGTAACCAATAGCAATAGCAATAATAAGTGCAGCCAATCAGTGAGCAGTAATAAGTGCAGCCGATAACCAGCAACTGCAGTTACCCACCTACCCAGAACTGCAAAATCATGTATATACAGTATATATGTGATTTTGCACACCTATGCAGTAACCTTTAGCAACCAATCAGTGAGTGGTAATTATGAGCAGTAACCTCTACAACTAATTAGTGAACAGTAGTGATCTGCTATAATCTCTAGCAACCAATCAGAAATAATGATGTGCAGTAACCTCTAGTAACCAATCAGTTAGCAGTAATGATGTGCAGTAACCTCTATCAGCAATTAAGTGAGCAGTAATGATGTGCAGTAACCTCTAGCAACCAATCAGTGAGTGGTAAGGATGTGCAGTAACCTGTAGCAACCAATGGGTGAGCAGTAATGATGTACAGTAATCTCTAGCAACCAATAAGTGAGCGGAAATATTGTGTAGTAACCTCTAACAACGAATCAGTGAGTGGTAAGGATGTGCTGTAACCTCTAGCAACCATTCAGTGCGCAGAAGTCATGTGCTGTAATCTCTAGCAACTAATCAGTGAGCCATAATGTGTGCTGTAACCTCTAGCAACCAGTCAGTGAACGGTAATGATATGCTGTAACTTCCGGCAACCAATTGCAATTCCTGCCTGATCTGTTGCAGTTAACTGATTTTGAGTCTAGATACTGTTTATTGTATGTCTCAGAGCAGGTGGAGAGTGAAAATGCATGTGGTCCAAGAAAATGTTCACCCAGGGTCCCATCAATATTAAAGACGGCCCTGCCACTGGCCCCTATCATCTTCAGCTGGGGGGGCTTTTAGGTACTGATCTCCAGCTGTTTTAATTGGCTGGACAGAGGTGATGTGACTCCCATGCATGCACGGAAGTTCAGTCATCCCGTCATGTCCCCACTATGTATAAAAAATCCTGCCTGTTCACAATGTTTAATTATAGGCACTAAAGTTCCACTTTAAAGTGGAACTTTACTCCTAGCAATTGATAAAAAAATTATGTTCTTTAGCAAGGAACAATTGAGTACTGTCCGTGATACTTTTTTTATATATTTTTTTTTATTTGCACTAACATACAAATTTGAGGACAAGCTTTTGGGGTATGTCCCCTTCTTCTTACCCCGAAAGCTTGTCCTCAAAATTGTATGTTAGTGCAAATAAAAAAAGTATCACGGACAGTACTCAATTGTTTCTGTCGCAAATGCACTAATACGGCTACAATCACCTTTAGCAAGGAACATACATTCCACACTAATACTTATGCAACCAAAATTAGTGTGCGCTGTAAATTGCCTCCAGCATTGTTCCTGTTTCTTCTTGCCGGAGGCTGCCATTTTGTTGAAGCCTGGAGCCTAAAGTAGAAGTTAAAGCAGAACTAAACCTTCCTATCCCTTTCAGTTAAGGAAACTGCCATCTGATCTGCAACTGCCATGGTGCTGCACTTATAGTCAGTTATAACACCAGTCTCATGATGGTCTGACAATGGTTTAGAGCACAAGCAAATGTGACAGTTAGCATTGCTGGGATTCCAGGAATGTAACTGTTTTTTGAAACTGCTAAATCGATGGATGTAGTTCCTCTTTATTCATTAGACTGTCAGCAAATCGGCCTCTACAAATTCGTTCCAGTGCCTAAAAATGTTTAAAATGAATAGCAACTGAGCATGTGCAGAGCAGGGTGAGACAGTGTATTACTGGATTTTAAACAGCATAGGCACTCCTTTTTAATGTTTTACATACAGTATCTCTCAGAAGTGAGTACACCCCTCACATTTTTGTATAAGAAGGCTATAAGAAGATTACTGTACACTCACTACTTTACATTGTAGCAAAGTGTCATTTCTTCAGTGTTGTCACATGAAAAGATAGAATAAAATATTTACAAAAATGTGAGGGGTGTACTCACTTCTGTGAGTTACTGTAGCTTTACAAGCATAAGGGGTCAACCTGAACTGATCTAGCAGAACTTATTTTTCTGACTAAAGTTCCACTTTAAGTTTCCTAAAACAGTTACATGAATTATAACTGTCACATGTGCTTGTGCTTTGAACCAAACTGTCAAGCCATCAAATGACTGGTGTCATAACTGATCACATGTGCAGCACCATATGGCAACTGCAGATCAAACAGAGGCCAAGATGACAGCTTCCTTGGCTGTAAAAGAGAGGAGGGTTTAGTTCAGCATTAAAACAGAACTAATTTGTTTTTCCAATTGCAAGCGTGCAGGCTGTTCATACCAGAAGAGACATGCAATGGCTCTTCTGCAATAAAATAAACCTACCTGTCTGCTCACATTCTTTCATTGAATATACACTGAGCTGCCCTGCTTAGGGCTGTATTATACCCAAAAGCAATGATTTAAAACAGTGGTCTCCAAACTGTGGCCCAGGGGCCAGATGTGGCCCTTTGCTTACCTCCATCTGGCCCTTGTGAACCTGTTCCTCCAAGTGACCCTAATGATGAGGCATTATTCCTCCCACTGATACCATGGATGGGTCACTATTCTTCCTGCTAAGACCAATGATGGGGCACTATTCCTCCCACTGACACCATCGATGGGGCACTAATCCACCCATTGATACCAACCATGGGGCATTATTCCTCCCATTGATACCAACCATGGAGCATTATTCCTTCCATTGATACCAACCATGGAGCATTATTCCTCCCACTGATACCAACCATGGAGCATTATTCCTTCCATTGATACCAACCATGGAGCATTATTCCTCTCATTGATATCAACCATGGAGCATTATTCCTTCCATTGATACCAACCATGGAGCATTATTCCTCCCATTGATACCAACCAAGGAGCATTATTCCTTACATTGATACCAACCATGGAGCATTATTCCTCCCATTTATACCAACCATGGAGCATTATTCCTCCCATTGATACCAACCATTGAGCATTATTTCTCCCATTGATACCAACTATGGAGCATTATTCATTCCATTGATACCAACCATGGAGCATTAGTCCTTCCATTGATACCAACCATGGAGCATTATTTCTCCCACTGATACCAGTCATGGGCCACTATTCCTCCTGATGGGGCAGTGGTTAGCTCCCACTGATGCCAGGACATTTTCTACCCCCATTGGCCACAGTCCAGTCCCCCTAAAGCCTGAAGGACCGTAAACTGGCACTTTGTTTAAAAAATTTGGAGACCCCCGATTTAAAACATTGCAGCTTACTAGTTTTTGGAAGGTGGTGTGGAACTAAAGGCAGAAATACTCACCTACAGTTTTCTCCAGCAGTCAGGAGAACACAAGGTCCTGTGACGATGGTAGCATCTTTTCTCCAGCTTTTTCTGGATGCTGGTATTTGACGGTCTTGATGCGGTGGTGCAGGATGACGTCACTCTCATGCATGTGCAGGAGTCATTCATCCCGGCACACTAGCATCATTTTGGAAATGTAGATGGAGCTGTGGGTGCGTGTACGTTCCACAGAGGAATGTGAATAGGCAGGTAAGTGTATTCTATTGCAGAAGAGGCATTGCATTTATTTTCTGCAATAAAGAAGGGGTGCGGTGCGGTACATAGCATGTGATTCGCACCGCACCCCTGTGCAAATCATATGCGATTCGTGTGCAGTGCAATCAGAGCCATACATTTTGTATGGCTCAAATTGCACCATACTCGCACCAAAAAGGCACAGGAACCTTTTTTGGGGTTGCATTAGAATTGGATCACATGGGTATTCACACCTATGCCATCCGATGGCATAGGTGTGACATAGACACCTTAATGTAACATAGACACCTGCGTCGGTTCGCATGAATGGGGTGCGATTCTGATGTGGTGCGGAATTCGCACAGAAAACGCTTCAAATTCCTCACCGCATCAGTGTGAACCCGGGCTAAAGGAGAACTAAAGTACGTGGTATCTACCACAGCTTTTATCATCTGAGGTCCCTCGCCAGCGCCAGCATCTTCTCCTCAGTTTCTTCTGGGTGCTGGTCTTTGGCCATCGTGGTTTTAAGTTTTATTTATTTTAAACCCTTATCCCCCCCCAGAAAAAACAACTTAGCTGTATTTGCTTAAAAAGTGTTAGCTGGAATTTGGCATTAAAGCAGAACTAAAGGCAAACTTAAACTTCTGTGGCATGTACGCTGAGCTGTGTAGAGACAGTTCAGTTTACATCAATGGCACAGTCCCTTGGTGCCATGATGACTGACTTCTGGAATTAAGTCATCCCGTGCTGGCCAATCAAGATAGCCGAAGACTGGCATCCAGAAAAGACAGGGTTGGGACAAGGAAGGGGGGGGGGGGGGGTTGTGGACGAGCAGGCATGTGCCCTGGGCACTGTGTTATGGAGGGGGTTTTCACTGGTGATTTGGCCGCGTGCTGCTTCTCACTGACAGGAATGACTGCAGTGTCACTCCTGTCAGAAGGAACAGCAGCCAGCTCCTGCTGGAGAGAGGATTTGGTCTTGTCCTCCCTCCAGCCTGCATGGAGAGGAAGAATGCCAACGCTAAAACTGAGAACTAACGCTTTGGAATGAGGGCAGACTGTTCTTCCGCTCTCCCCTTGTCATGTGACCATGTCTGGAGAGAGGAAGAAGAACCTTGCCTCATTCCAGACTGTGTGATCTGTGAGTACAACAGAGAATGGGGGAGACAGCTCAGCCCCAGACCTTCCTTCTCCTCCTCAAACCCCCCTTAGCCTCCTCTCTCTTACCCTAGGTAGACATTTGTGGATTGCACAAATTGTGTGCATTCCTGAAACGCACAAAAACACAGCCCTTTTTGCATGCAGTGGTGCCATTAAAGCTTTTTGGCACAACCATGCACCATGCTTTTGTGTTCATTCACCTGCACCAAAATGCATGTAAACAAATTGCCATTTGTTTTGGTGCGACACAATTTTTAAAAAGGTTCTTTTATGCATTTTCTTGCGTTGGCAGCCCGGTGAAATGAACTGTACTGCCTTATATATGCTGTGCAAAAATGCGCACACTCCATCACATATGCGAAGGTGTGAACAGAGCCTTAGGGCTAGTTTACACTTTTAGTAGCCCTCTGAAGTGTGATTTGCATTAGATTGCTTTTCAGAGGGCATTTGACAGACTGTGAGTACTCATTATGTCTCCTCACTGCCTGCCTGTCAGATGTGACAGAGGATAATTTTGCTGCATGTGTTTATCTCATATGGATGCCTTTGCAGACTGGGGGGGAAGCTGTTGGGAAGCAGTAAAAATACAGCTCAACCTTTTGTTTTTACCACTCCAACTACAAGCGTAAACAAGGCCTTAGGGTTTGTTCACATGGAAGGACAGGGCAGTACAAGTAAGCAGTTGGACTATATTTTTATGGCCCTACAACCACCCACCTGAACAAGAAGATATAGCTGCTCAGGGCTGTACACATGCAATGGCCTGATGCTCTGCTTTACAGCCACAGCATGAATTGAATTGAATGGGGTTACGTTGCAGCTGAATGCTGTGCATACGGCTGCAGCACAGTGGGTTAAACAGGAAGGGAAAAGTTGATATATCCCCTCCTGTCAAAGCCCTCTGAGGCTAGTTTCACACCTATGCAGTTTGCGTTTGAATAATTTCTGCAGTGCGTTTTTGCACATGCGTTATTGACTTGTTTTCAACGCATTTTTGATGTGTTTTTTTAATTTTTTTTGCCCAACTTGTTGCTGGGCAGATTAAAAATGCAAACGCATCAAAAACACGTAAAAAATGCATGCAAAGCGCAGCACTTGCGTTTTATATGTGGTTCCATTGAAGTCTACTAGACTAAAAACGCAAACTTCTTCTGGAAAAGAAGTGCCTGACCCTTTCCAAAAAACGTGCTCGCAAAAACTGTATAGATGTGAACGTGATCCATCCAAATCATGACAAATGGCATGCGCTGCGTTCCTGCAAAACGCATTGAAAAACGCAAAAACAGGTGTGAACCTGGTCTAAAAAAGATCTACCACTGTTAGTTTTCAGGGTGGGCAGCAATGATTACCGCACATCTGAATGAGCCCTTAGAGCCCTTTCAAACTCCCTTCTTCCTTCAGACCCCCCAAGATCCATTTATCTCTATGCATCACTCAGAGCTCACCTCTCCTTTCCTCCTTTAGCCCATTGACAGTCCTCTTCAGACTGACACCAGCAATGCAGCGGCAGTTTTTTCCCTACAGACACTGATGCAGCACCATTGTTCTTCTCAGCAACACTGCTTGTATGGCGACAGTTTTTCCTTCCTATGACACCACCAACACAGGGACAGTTTTTCCTTTCTATGACACCACCAACACGGGGACAGTTTTTCCTTCCTATGACACCACCAACACAGGGACAGTTTTTCCTTTCTATGACACCACCAACGCAGGGACAGTTTTTCCTTCCTATGACACCACCAACACGGGGACAGTTTTTCCTTTCTATGACAACACCAACACGGGGACAGTTTTTCCTTTCTATGACACCACCAACACAGGGACAGTTTTTCCTTTGTATGACACCACCAACGCAGGGACAGTTTTTCCTTCCTATGACACCACCAACACGGGGACAGTTTTTCCTTCCTATGACACCACCAACACGGGGACAGTTTTTCCTTTCTATGACACCACCAACACAGGGACAGTTTTTCCTTTCTATGACACCACCAACTCGGGACAAGTGTTCCTTTCTATGACACCACCAACACGGGGACAGTTTTTCCTTCCTATGACACCACCAACACAGGGACAGTTTTTCCTTCCTATGACACCTCCAGCACAGGGACAGTTTTTCCTTTCTATGACACCACCAACGCAGGGACAGTTTTTCCTTCCTGTGACACCACCAACACAGGGACAGTTTTTCTTTGCCACTGTTTGCTCCTTATTTGTGATTTTGAACTCTTCCGTTTGTTGCAGTGTACCACAACTATTGGTATTATTTCAGCACATGCCACAAACATTACATACAGTTTTCTCCAGGCACCACTATTAGCCCCCCCTTCCCCCCAGGTTGCCATCTTCACCCTGAACACCAGGTGACCTTGTCCCAGCACTGGATGAAAGACCTCTTGCCGAAGTCAAACCCCTGAAGAGGAGGTAAGTACTGAATTGTGAATTTAGTTCAGCTTTAATTTGTTATTCGAGTCCAAATAAATCTGCTAGTCTATCTAAAACTGGCCAAACATGAGTCAGTTTTTTACTTTCAGGCAGCAGGTTGAATGAAAAAAAACTGACCTGATTCCCCCATCCACACATTTGATATGGATGCGGTTATCCTCCCCACCATACCATTGCATTCTGACAGCGAGACTCCTCTACACTGATCAGCACTGCAGCTGACTGGCTGCAAGCACTTATCGAGCAAAAATACTGTAAATCAACAGTCCAGTTCAAGAGAAGTTGATCATTAGATCGACTCTTCTCGAACAGGAACAGCACAGATGGATCAATATTTTGCCAGTCCCAGCTAAGCTGGCCAAACTTTGATCCATCTATGGGCAGCTTAAGCACTTGCCGACTGCAGATAGCCGAATGACGGCTTCATATGACATCCTCCCAGAACACGCCCTCCCACGCACCCCCGGTGATCTCCTTGATCGCTGTGTCCTATGGACACAGTTGATCACGTGATGTGGTAAAAGGCCATTCACAGCAGCCTTTTACCATGTGATCAGCCGTGTCCAATGTCCACAGCAGATCACCAGTAAATGTCAGAGGACGGATCGGCACTGATGATCAGGGCACTGATGATCAGTGCCCTGATGATCAGTGCCACCCACCAGTGCCACCCACATGTGCCCAGCAGTGCCACCTACATGTGCCCAGCAGTGACTGTTAGTGCCACCCACCAGTGCCCAGCAGTGCTGCCCATCAGTGTCACCCATTAGTGCCCAGCAGTGCCGCCAGTCAGTGCTCAGCAGTGCTGCCTGTCAGTGCCATCAGTGCCACCCATCAGTGCCGCCTATCAGTGCCCATCATTGGTGCATATCAGTGCAGCATCATCAGTGCCAGCTCATCAGTGCCACCCATCAGTGCTGCCTATCCGTGCCACCTCATCAGTACCGCCTATCAGTACCCATCAGTGCTGCTTATTAGTGCCCATCAGTGCTACCTATCAGTGCAGCCTCATCAACGCACATTAGTGAAGGAGAAAAATTACCTGTTTGCAAAATTTTATAATAGAAACCTTTTTTTTCCCAAAATGTTTGCTCTTTTTTTGTTTATAGCACAAAAAATAAAACACCCAGCGGCGAGTAATTACCACAAAAAGAAAGCTCTATTTGCTAAGGTTGCTGGTTCAAATCCTGACCACGGCACCACCTGCCTGGAGTTTGCATGTTCTCCCTGTGCCTGCTTTGGTTTCCTCCGGATACTTCGGTGTCCTCCCACTCTCCAAAGACATGCTGGCAGGTTAATTGGCTCCTGTCTAAATTGTCCCTAATATGTGTATGTATGGATGTGAGTTAGGGACCTTAGATTGTACGCTCCTTGAGGGTTAGGAACTGATGTGAATGTACAATATATATATAAAGCACTGCGTAAATTGACGGTGCTATATAAGTACCTGAAATAATTTGTGTGAAAAAAAGGATGTAAATTTGTGTGAAAAAAAGGACGTAAATTTAATTTGGGTGCAGCGTTTCATGACCACGCAATTGTCATTCAAAATGTGACAGCGCTGAAAGCTGAAAATTGGCCTGGGCAGGAAGAAGGTATAAGTGCCTCGGTAGGCAAGTGGTTAATAAGAGACATATAAAGCAGAAACAGGTGCAGGAATAGAGAAAGCACCAAAGGAGAACATCCTAGTAACAATACAAAGAGAAAAGTGACCATATTGTGTTAACTCTCAGCAATAACTGGTTGATCATACCCTGTACAGAAAGCACAGGAAACACTTATATGACTATGAAAAGTGGCCCAAGGCACAAGTGATGGCAAGGAAACTCAAAAAGACCTTTCAGATGTCAAAAAAGCCGATACCACTGATGATGGTGGACCGCACACTGCGAATACAGATCACTAGGGTAAGTATACCTAAGGCAATATCATTTAACAACATGAGCTTCACAGAGAAGAAGATAACATAGTGCGCTAAGAGAGGGAGAGGCAATAGAAGAAAGAAGGAAACAAAAGAGTAGAGGGAATTTCCCTTCTGGGGCAACAAGGTCAGATTTTCGACATCCAGAATGACCAGAAAAGAGTTGATAGTAACGCCTAGTATTCTAGAGATATGTGTAGTCTATCCAGTAAAACCAAGTTTTACTGAATCGTTCCTCCATATCATTATAGGAGGCGATGACATCTACCATCGTTTTGACATCATCTGCTCAGAAAGGCAATACTTGATTAGGCAGAGGTAGCTAAGCAAGTAATTTCCAGCCAGGTTAATGGCTCTCCACTGTCACAACAGGAGAGCGAGACGCCGGGTTGGACTCGGAATCTAATAGTGTGCATCTTCTCTGGAAGACCCAGATACTGTTGAGAGCACCTCTCTAATCGTTATCAGAGTATTCCAGCTCTGGTGGGGTAGCCCCATTGTCCTTATATCCCTCCAGCTGTTTACATATATTACTAGAGTTACCCTGGATTTCATTGGAAGGGAGTTTGGTGTGGAGTCTGAAGTGCCTGTTAGAGTGTTTTCTGCATAACTCTGCCAAGAACGCTCTAGGGAAAAAGGAGAGTCCTTTTACATGGCATGCCAAAATCATAGACTGGTTTACTCCTCCTGCTGGCACTTTTTTCTCTCTTTATTACAATGAACGAAGGTACGCTTGCTTCGGAACCCTAAAGATGGCTGTAGATGGTTAGAATTTCAGCCAGTTCAGCAGGGACCGGCTGAGATTTGAACCATGTATGGGCAGGCTGAATGTACCCAAGTTGATCGATCAATCAACTTGGGTACAACCAGTACAATTTTACAAGCAATTTTTACACTCGTGGTTGCAGGAAAGAAAATCAGTTAGTCTATGGCCGGCTTTAAGCAAACAAAATGGAAATCACATTTGTAAAGCACAAGAATATGCTGGTGTATTCTTATTAAATAGCACTCATGGTTAGGCCCTAATGTCGCTTGGTGAAGTGGTGAATTGGTCTTTAAAAAGAGAAAAGTCGACGACCTTTGTACAACTTATTCCTGTGTTTCAGAAAATTCATAACCTAACTTGAAACATTTGGGCTGGGTCTCATTCAATATACAGTTGTGTTCAAAATAATAGCAGTCAGACATCACTAAGCTGATCAATCACTGTTTTTGGTAGAAATTATATTTCTACATGGCAAATAATTTACTAGCAGGTGTAGTAGAGTAATAGAAATCCAACAGACCCAATAGTCATGACATGCATGCTGCTGATTCTGTGTAATTGAATCACTAATTGAAAGGGGCATGTTCAAAATAATAGCAGTGTGGAGTTCTATTAGTGAGGTCATTCATTCTTTGAAAAACAGGTGGCAATTATTGCCCTTATTTAAGGAAGGAAGAAAGGCAGCAAATGTTGTACATGCTGGTTACAGTGCATTTCTCTCTGAAATTCTGAGGAAAATGGGTCGTTCCAGACATTGTTCAGAAGAACAGGGTACCTTGATTAAAAAGTTGATTGGAGAGGGGAAAACTTATAAAGAAGTGCAGAAAATGATAGGCTGCTCAGCTAAAATGATCGCAAATGCTTTAAAATGGCAACCAAGACCTGAAAGACGTGGAAGAAAGTGAAAAACTACCATTCGAATGGATAGAAGAATAGCCAAAATGGCAAGGACTCAGCCAACAATCAGCTCCAGGAAGATCAAAGAAGGTTTAAAGTTACCTATGAGTACTGTTACAATTAGAAGACGCCTATGTGAAGCCAAGCTATCTGCAAGAAGCCCCCGCAAAGTCCCACTGTTGGAAAAAAGACGTGCTGAAGAGGTTACAATTTGCCAAAGAGCACATTGACTGGCCTAAAGAGAAATGGCGCAACATTTTGTGGACTGATGAAAGTAAGATTCTTCTTTTTGGGTCTAGTGGCTGGAGACAGTTTGTCAGACGACCCCCAAACACTGAATTCAAGCCACAGTACACTGTGAAGACAGTGAAGCATGGTTGCGCAAGCATCATGATATGGGGATATTTCTCATACTACGGTGTTGGGCCTATTTATCGCATACCAGGGATCATGGATCAGTTTGAATACATCAGAATACTTGAAGAGGTCATGCTGCCTTATGCTGAAGAGGAAATGCCCTTGAAATGGGTGTTCCAACAAGACAACGACCCCAAACACACCAGTAAACGTGCAACATCTTGGTTCCAGACCAACAAGATTGACGTTATGGAGTGGCCAGCCCAATCCCTGGATCTTAATCCAATAGAAAACTTGTGGGGTGACATCAAAAATGCAGTTTCTGAGGCGAAACCAAGAAATAGAGAAGAACTGTGGAATGTAGTCCAATCATCCTGGGCTGGAATACCTGTTCACAGGGGCCAGAAGTTGGTTGACTCCATGCAACACAGATGTACAGCAGTTCTCAGAAACAGTGCTTATACAACTAAATATTCATTGAGTGATTCAAAGGAAAGCAAAATCTTCAAACATTTTTCAGTTTATATAGTGAATGTTTGAGTTTGTAAAGAAGAATACAAACACTGCTATTTTTTTGAACAGTCTAATATTCACTTTTCTTCATTTTTTTAGAGGAACAACACAAATTTGATATATTTTTCTTCATGTTTTGATTTGGAATAGAATGTGTAGTGTTCCCAATGCATTTGTGTGTATGGAAATAAAAGCTATTAGAAGGATTTTCAGCTTTATTCACTTTTTTCAACACACTGCTATTATTTTGAACACAACTATATAAACCATTCAATTACAAATCCCTTGTTGTCATGCCCGGGAAAGACAGCTGCAGCGTACAGCCGCCCATATTAATGAATAGCCATACAGTAGCTGTGTGCAGGTATATATCAGGCTTTTGTAAATTTCTGCATGCACCTAAGTCCTTGAATGTAGCTTTGAGGGATTTACACCCATGTGCTTGTTTACGCAATAATAATAATACGAGTTCTTATATGGTGAGACCTTATGGTTGGACAGATATCTTATATGGTGAGGCCTTAGAGCTGATTCACACATGTGCAGTGCAGATTGAAGCTGAGGTTTCACAGCTAATTGATACAGTAGTTGTTTACCGGTTCATGGCAGGTTTCCATCAGGTTCAGGACATGATTTGCTCTCAGGATTATCTTGTTCACACATATGCGATTTAGTAACGGTTCCCATAGATGTCAATTGCCTGTAATCTGCACTTGAACCTGAAGGCACTGCTCAGAAATCGTACATGGCTCTTTTTCAAACCACACTGAATCCACACCACCAGTGCACTGGACATTTGTGAACAGGCACTATAGGAAGCAATGTTATTTCACATGTCATGGGCATTGGATGCCATTCAAACTGCATATATGTGAACCAGCACTCATGGGTGCACAAATAATACATGTTCTTATATGGTGAGACCTTATGCTTGGACAGATAATATCTTATTAGGTGAGGCCTTATGGTAGACAGATAACAGAGTATCTTATATGGTGAAGCCCTAAGTGTGGATAGATAATATTTTCTATGGTGAGGCATTATGGGTTGTCAGATAATATCTTAAATGATGAGGCCTTATGGGTGGACAGCTAATATCTTATATGGTGATACCTTATGGGTGGACAGATAATGTCTTATATGGTGAGACCTTATTGGTAGACAGATAATATATTATTGAAATATTGTGAACATGAAAATGAAAACTGAGTGTATAGTCCAAAGAAAGTCCGAAAGCCAATTCTTATCCACCAAGTGATTCTTCCATCTCTTCAAAATAAATTACCACATGAAAGAAGAAAATGATGTTCCTCCTATCGGGTATACACTCACCAGCTAATGTTGCCCCCACTCTCATGGTTGGCTAAAATGGCTCAATAAATATCTCCCGGTGGGCTGACGGATCAATCAATGCCGATATCCTTCCTCTCCTCCAATCTCCATAATCGTATAATACTGGGAATCCAATATGGTGGTACTTATTGTAACAGACGAGCCCCCCCTCCTCTAAATACTTCATACTCAGACCAAATAAACCTGCTAGGTGTCCTGTGTCCAATGGGCCTGGATGGCCAATATTTCCAGAAAGAACAAGGAAATCGGCCACTTCTCCTCTACTTCTAGGCACTTTTCCTTCTCAGCTCCAATTAGCCACACAAAATATCCACTGGGCCAACAAATCCTTCAAAAGCAAAGCTGTAGAGAAAGCATGGAGGGAAGAGGCTGAGTTGTATCCTGTACGCTCAGCGGTTCCTTCTATGGATTCCTAAGGCTCTGCTAGGGCTGCAGGATCCTCTCCTCTTTTTGTACACTGCTAGACTCAGCTGACTCCTGTGCTCAGCAGCAGCATTGCATTCTTCTTTTCAATTTTCTCTTCTCTTTTCTCTTCTCTTTTCTCTTCTCTTCTTCTCTTCTCTTTTCTCTTTTCTTTTCTCTTCTCTTCTTTTCTCTTTTCTTTTCTCTTCTTTTTCTTTTTCTTAGGTTTACCTGTCTATTTGCAGCAGCTCTGGCGCAAAAAGTCTGCTGCTAATCAGAGTTCAATAGCTCATGCTGCAGAATGCGTCAGTGTAGTGACACATCACCTACCCTTCTATTTCTTGTCTCTTCTATTCTGATTGCATAGACCATGAGTTATAAAGACAGAATTTGAAAGCAAACTCTTCTTTGCTCTCAAACGTTGTAATGCTCAGTGACATCAATGCCATGGGTGCACCTTTCATTATATGTTAATTTTACAATGTAGATTTTTATATAAATACAAATTTAAACTTTATAAAAACAAATATAACATTGTTTAAAAATGTATAATATTTAAAAGAATTAAAATAAAATTGGTCGCAGATCATTATAGTTTCCCTTTATCATTAGACTTACCGAGCGTACTAGCATTTTCAAATCCTATATGCATATATTTCTCCCATGACAGGTGTACTTTAATTATAGACCTTACATTTTCTCAATTGTTTCAAAATAATATCTGAATTTACTGTTCTAACAGTTTGGCTCTGTCGGAGGTCAGGCTTTGATAAATTATAATATACAATGCAATTAATGTCATTTCATTACATCTTTTGTTTCCAAGTCTACCCCCTACAATGTTATTTGACTTCATCTGCAAAGTGCTGTGCAAACTGGTGGCACTATATAAATCCTGAATAATAATAATAATAATTTGAGTTAAGTTACGCATTTTAATGATGTATCAAAACAAATTTCAATGAGTCACATAAGCAGTTAATATAATACTGCAAAAATGGAACATGTTTTTATAACACTGTTTAAAAGTCTAGTTCATTTGTCAGTCCATAATAACTGGTATCTTAAAAGTAGCCAATTTTCAGCAGGATTAGTTCCTGCTAATGACTTGGTAATAGCATGCTATTAGCCTGTGACTGCATAAATCTAAACACAAGGAGAGGTTGGTATTAGCTAGATAATGTAAGTATTTATTTGTGCTCAGCTGCAGTAAGATAACTCACAAATCAGTAGTAAACATCTTTAACTACTGATGCACAAGTCAACAACTTGTTCATCATATTCCTCAAGTCCTCATGCACACTGGATGTTTTCACAGCAGCTGTTTTTGGCTTTTGTCATTTTTTCTAGAGCCAGTAAACTCCCCAGTATGTTATCCTAGGTGTCCATGCACACATAGACTGTAATCAACATTTTTTGGCTGGAAAAAAAAATCCCCAGACCTAGAGTTTTTTTAGCTGAAAAAACGCAGAAAAACAAGGTAAAACGCGGCAAACCAGCATTTTTGGAATTTTTTTTGAGCAAGAAAAATGTTTTTGTTTCGTAAAAAAAAAACTAAAAACGCGAATTACTAATGCAAAACCGCTAAAAAAACACTGAAAAACTCACAGGAAACAGGGCATTTTGCCTTGTCTTGCGGTGGGACTGCGCACTGACTAATTGCCACTCACATCTCCAGTGACACTAATACAGTTAACAGTGTTAATAAAAAGCACTGCCACTGTACTAATGACACTGGGCAGGAAGAGGTTAACATCTTGGGTGATCAAAGGGTTAACTGTGTGCTGTTTTACTAGGGGATGTGCTGGATTTTTTTTCCTGCTTTTCAGGGACATAAAAACTGGCACAACCCTGGGTTTTCAGGGAGATAAAAACCGGCACAACCTCACTGACAGCAGAGAGATCTGTGTTGTTTACATACACAGATCTCTCTTCTGTCACTCACTCTGCCAATCGCCATGAATCGCTGGCCAGGACCTGGTGATTGGCATTTAAAGTAGTCAATGGCATTGCGCCGAGCGGGTGCAATGTCATTGACTACTTTAAATGTCAATGGAGAATGGTTCCCTACACATGTGTTTGAATAAACTTCTTTTGTTCATCTTAAGACAAGTGGTTATGACTGAATTTCACAGCAGAAGAGGGCCTATTTATTACACTAAGAAGAGAAGAGTGGGGAATAAAGAAGAGTTGTTGTTCACCTATCTGATGTCTTTTTATACTCCTTGGGAAAATTCAGATAGCATTCCGCTTGTTCCTTATTGGGTAAAGCTGTATGTAAGAGTGTCCTTTCTTTTCTCTAGAACAGGGGTCTCCAAACTTTCCAATCAAATGGCCAGTTTATTGTTCTTCAGACTTTGAGATGGCAGGACTATAGCAAGTGTGAGTAGAAAATGCCCTGGCATCAATGAGAGTAAACCGTGCCCCATCAATAAAGCCCCATCATTGGTTTTAGTTGGAGGAATAGTGCCCAGGGGCGGACTGACCATTTGGAAACTCGGGCACTGCCCTAGGGCCCGGGGTCAGTAGGGGGCCCCATGAGATGCCCCTCGTACCTTTTTCATGGGCGTGTTTTGAGTTTTGGCAAGGACACAGGGACCCCATGATCCCCTATTGCCCGGGGCCCCATGAGTTGTCAGTCCGCCCCTGATAGTGCCCCATCATTGGTTTTAGTGGGAGGAAAAATGCCCATCATTGGTGTCAAGGGGAGGAATAGTGCCCCATCATTGGTATTAGTTAGAGGAATAGTGCCCCATCATTGGTTTTAGTGGGAGGAATAGTGCCCATTATTGGTGTCAATGGGAGAAATAATGTCTCTTTGTTGTTATCAGTGGGAGGAATAGTGCCCAAAGGGCCAAGTAAAGCCAAGCGAAGGGCTACAGTTTGGAGATCACTGCTGTAGAAGGGTTAGAACATTGCCTGGGTCTTTATTGCTTTCTTTGTCTGTGGAGATACCCAGGTACTTCTTGCTCTGATACCTGTTACTAGTGATGGGCTGCATGTTCAAGTTGTCGAACGCAAGTTCGACTTGAACATGGGCCGTTCATGTGTTTGTTGAATACACAAACAGTATGGGAGTTCAGCAGGCCCCACAATGCACTGCTCCCTGGCAGTGCATTGTGATACCATGTACCACTTACTTATTCACATGGGGGGTGGCATCTGGGGGCCCCCTTTTTAAAGGGGGCTTCCAGATTTCGATAAACTCCCCACCTGCAGACCCCCACAACCAACGGCCAGGGTTGTGGGGAAGTGGCCCTTATCTCCATCAACATGAGGACAAGGTGCTTTGGAGGGGAGACCCCCTGCCCCAAAACACCCCCCCATGTTGAGGGCATGTGGCCTGGTATGCGCTTGCTCATCCCCCCCTTTCTTGACCTGCCGGGCTGCATGCTTGGATAAGGGTCTGGTATGGATTTTGGGGGGACCCCCACGCCATTTCTTAAAAAATTTTGGCGTGGGGGGTTCCCCTCAAACTCCATACCAGACCCGAAGGGCTTGGTATGGATGGGAGGGGGGACTATGTCCGTTTTTTGTTTTTTTTAATTGTCGGGCAACGCCGGCAATTCTTTTGACATTCAGCTGTCAGCAGGGAACCTGCTGACAGCTGAAACATTAAAGAATGTTTCACTACTAAAATACTGTATGACTTAATATAACTCATGCGGTATTTTAGTAACTGAGTGGTATCTTGCTGCATACTCAGATGCGGTAAGATACCACTCAGTAAATTGTCCCTGTTCGAAGTTTGCGGTCTAACTTTCAGTAGGTTTGAATGTTCGACCACTAACCGAACAGGGGGGTGTTCAGCCCATCACTACCTGTTACTAGGACTGTGAGCAGGCAGCAGACACCTGACAGAGATTCTAACCCACTGATGCCCAACCTTTGGCCTCAGGGATACATGCAACCCTTTAGTACTTTTTGAGCAGCCTTTGGTCCTCAGCAGTCTTTAAAGGGAGTGGGAGCGTTGATTTCTGCTAACATATCCCCATTCCCACTGTTGTCTGCTGCATGTCTCCAGTAACCAAACCTGTAGAATAAATGCAGTCTCTAAACATCATTTTCACCTGCTGTCTCTGACAGTCCTTTCTAGCATTACACATACTGAGCGTTATGTGCAGATGTCAGTGACTACATGGCGATGTCAGGGGCCACAGTTGAGGCCCCTATACCTCATAAGTTGACAACTACTGTAACTCTTCCTGACACAGGACAAGGCGTTCATGCTTTCTTAGGCCACTGTGATTGGTATCTCCCTCTGTTCCCCCCTTCCGTTTAGTGCTAGTTAGTTCAGTCCAAGCTAAACCCTCCCTGTTTCTTCTTTGCTCCCCTAAAGTAGTATTAAAGTCTGATTTCTCACTTGTACCTGCAGGTAAATTTAAAATAAGTCCTACCTGTAGGTACAGTGAATATCATCTAACTGTGCATCGTTTAGGAGATATTCACATCAGCTCCAGCTGATTAGATCACTAAACATGCGTAGTGTGCTCTGCATTCAGGAAATGCTGAAAGTGCCATGAATACAAAGAGCGCTGTGTCGTAATCGTGACTCCCATGCGCATGCACATGAGTGATGTCATCTCAGCCTGGTCATTAAAATGACCAGAGATCACGAACCTGGAAGGAAGACCGTGAGATAATGGAAGCACTGGCAGAGGTGACAGCGCGCTGCTGGAGGGCTTTGTTTCAAAGGTAAGTCTGTCATAGGGGGCTAGTATGCAGTGCTTACTAGCACATTATGACATTAACCTGCAGGGGACCCAGCTATTTTTTTTTCCACAGAGTTTACTACCACTTTATTCAGCATTAGTTCTTTAGAGACAGGCCTTGGAAAAGTTATTGGAGTTGATTTACTAAATCTGAAGGGTGCAAAATCTGGTTGAGCTCTGCATAGAAACAATCAGCTTCCATTTTCATTTTTATGTCAAAGCTTAATTGAACAAGCTGAAGTTAGAAGCTGATTGGCTACCATGCACAGCTGCACCAGATGTTAGTAAATCAACCCAAAGTCTTCTTTCTGGAAAAACATCCTCTGCACTTCAGTTGTTTGAAATAACATTGCGTTGGATTCTAATTCTGTGTCCTATTGAAGAGTTAAGCTGCCTGTGAATGGTGCCAAGTCAGCAGGTTACTATACTAACCAGACAGACTGAGGTTTATTTACTAAAGCTGGAGAGTGCAAAATCAATCTCGCTTCTGCCTAGAAATCAGCTTCTAACCTCAGTTTGTTCAATTAAGCTTTGCCAATAAAACCTGGAAGCTGATTGATTTCTGTGCAGAAGTGAGCCTGATTTTGCACTCACCAGCTTTAGCAAATAAACCCCGCTGTGTCTACAAAGATGTGTCAAAGCATAAAACGTCATTTGAATTAGAACACAGCACATGGAGGCAAGCTGCCCGATCGTGTATGTTGTACTTGCAGAATCTTTGAATGTTTTTTGTTTCTTTTTTTGGCACAGCCCTAACCCTAAAATCAATCGTTAGTTATCATTAATATTTTGTATTTTATTTTATATATATATATATATATATATATATATATATATATATAGTATGTATTATGTATTTAATATTTTGTTTTCCTTCCTTATTCTTTTCCAGAGGTTCCAGTCTGTTTGTGATGTTAGTGGAAGTATGCAAAGTAGAACGTCTCCAAACCTTTGAACAGAAAATTATTTGACTATAAAAACATGCCAAACTACAAGGAATCTCAGGGAAGAACAGTCTCCCGGCCCCTTTCAGCCACCCCAGACACTCTGATTGCAAATAGATATTTGATACTGCAAAGACTTGGCAAAGGAAGTTTTGGAACCGTTTATTTAATATTAGACAAGAAGGCAAAGGAAGACGAAAACCAGTAAGTAGCTTTTGCAAAGTTTTGTTTTATTATTAAATCAGTTTTATTTAATTAAACTGCAATTCCAAATGCCAATCAATGAAATGAAATCAATTGGTGAGATACTAATGCTATCCAAGATATAATGCAACTGTTCAAAATTCAGGTTCACTCATCAAGGCTCGCTTACTGGGACACCAGGCAAATAGTTAAACACCCATGAAATGGGAATAGGTTTACTGTTTTAATACAGTGGGCACAGAAAATAATTACTGCCCTTTAAAATAATCACATTTTGTTGCTTTGCAGCCTGAAATGAAGACATACACAGTTTTTGTTTTGTCCAGCTATATTTATTCAGTGCAACTTATAACATCTAAGTCAGGGGTCCCCAAACTACGGCCCGCCAAAGCCATTTATCCGACCCGCTGGGCCAGCTGAAAAACATAGAAAATCAGAAAAAAAAACCACTGGCAAATAGCTAGGCTGCTCACTGGGTCCTTGGCCGCGAGGACCCAGCGAGCGGCAGCCTGGAAGTCCCTGTTTTCACCTGCTGCAACCAGAGGAGCAGTGTCCAGTGCATTAGTGTACAGTGCATTGCGGTGTCCAGTGCATTACACAGTACAGTGCATTGCGGTGTCCAGTGCATTACACAGTACAGTGCATTGCGCTGTCCAGTGCATTAGTGTACAGTGCATTGCGCTGTCCAGTGCATTAGTGTACAGTGCATTGCGGTGTAGAGTTCGTTACAGTGTACAGTGCATTGCGGTGTCCAGTGCGATACAGTGTACAGTGCATTGCGTTGTCCAGTGCGTTACAGTGTACAGTGCATTGCGGTGTACAGTGCATTGCAGTGTCCAGTGTATTAGAGAGCTCAGTGCATTGCGATCTCCAGTGCGTTACAGAGTACAATGCATTGCGGTGTCCAGTGCATTACCGTACATTGCGCTGTCCAGTGCATTAGTGTACAGTGCATTGCGCTGTCCAGTGCATTAGTGTACAGTGCATTGCGGTGTAGAGTTCGTTACAGTGTACAGTGCATTGCGGTGTCCAGTGCGATACAGTGTACAGTGCATTGCGTTGTCCAGTGCGTTACAGTGTACAGTGCATTGCGGTGTACAGTGCATTGCAGTGTCCAGTGTATTAGAGAGCTCAGTGCATTGCGATCTCCAGTGCGTTACAGAGTACAATGCATTGCGGTGTCCAGTGCATTACCGTACATTGCGGTGTCCAGTGCGTTACAGTGCATTGTGTTGTCCAGTGCGTTACAGTGTACAGTGCATTGTGGTGTGCAGTGCGTTACAGTGCATTGCAGTGTCCAGTGTTTTAGAGAGTTCAGTGCATTGCGATGTCCAGTGCGTTACAGAGTGCAATGCATTGCGGTGTCCAGTGCGTTAGTGTACAATGCATTGCGGTGTCCAGTGCATTACAGTGCATTGGGGTGTCCAGTGCGTTACAGTGTACAGTGCATTGCGGTGTCCAGTGCGTTACAGTGTACAGTGCATTGGGGTGTCCAGTGCGTTACAGTGTACAGTGCATTGGGGTGTCCAGTGCGTTACAGTGTACACTGCATTGGGGTGTACAGTGCATTGGGGTGTCCAGTGCGTTACAGTGTACAGTGCATTGCGGTGTCCAGTGCGTTACAGGGTACATTGCATTGCGGTGTCCAGTGTGTTACAGTGCATTGGGGTGTCCAGTGTGTTACAGTGCATTGGGGTGTCCAGTGTGTTACAGTGTACAGTGCATTGCGGTGTCCAGTGTGTTAAAGTGCATTGAGGGTATCCAGTGTGTTACAGTGTACAGTGCTTTGTGGTGTCCAGTACGTTAGTGTACAGTGCATTTTAAATATTGTATTGCTTTTTTCCAGTTTTTTTTTGCACTACAAATAAGATATGTGCAGTGTGCATAGGAATTAGTTCATATTTTTTTCAAATTATAGTCCGGCCCCCCCCCCAACAGTGTCAAGGTCTGTGAACTGGCCCCCTGTTTAAAAAGATTGAGGATCCCTGGTCTAAGTGAAGGATATAACACAAACATGTCAGAAAAAGAAATCAAAAACAGAATCACTGAGTTGGAAAAAGGATCACCCCTCCTAAAAATGACTCGTAAACTCAATCAGGTGTAGCTGATCACCTTCTCAATGACACACAAAGTCATTTGACTTTCAGCTGATCAGTTGTGGTCATTTTTATTAGCTCAGCATGAAAAGCCTTCCTGGAGAATTTCAGTCCCTGGCAGTGCAACTGAAGCAAACAATCAACTATAGGTAGCAGGGCACTGTCAGAAGATCTCCGGGATAAAGTTGTGGACAGGCACAAGTCAGGAGATGGTTACAAAAAAATGTCAAAGGCTTTATCAATGCCTGGAAGCACAGTGAAGTCTAACATTAAGAAGTGGAATGTATTTGGTACAACACAGACCCTCCCTTGATCAGGACGTCACTCAAAACAGGTTGAAGGAGCCAGGAGGAAACTGGTCAGAGAGGCTACCAAGAGGCCTACAGCAAGTCTAAAGCAGTTGCAGGAATTTATGACAAAGAGTGGTCATTGTGTGCATGTGACAACAATATCACAAATTCTCCACAAATGTGGCTTGTATGGGAGGGTTGCAAGAAAAAAGCCAATCCTCAAGAAAGGCCACATGCTGTCAGGACTGAGCTTTGCCAAGCTGCAACTTGAAGATTTTGAGGCCAGATGGAAAAAGGTGTTCTGGTCAGATGAGACTTATGGAATTAAATGGAATTATTTGGCCTCAACAATAAAAGATGTCTGGCGGAAATCCAATCCAGCTCACCATCCAAATACCACCATTCCTACAGTAAAGCATGGAGGGGGTAATATCCAGTTATGGGAGTGTTCCTCTGCAGCAGGGACTGGAGCAGTTGTCAGGATAGAAGGAAAAATGAACGGGGCAAAATACCGACAAATTCTTGAGGAAATTCTGCTACCCTCTGCCAATGCGAAAAAGATTTACCTTCCAACATGACAATGACCCTGTCAGGGTCCTGTCCATGGCAGAAGTTCTGGAAAATCTGGCATTTCTGCCAGTACTCTACATGGCTGCAGAAGTAAATATCAGCCTCAGTCTGGTGCCAGACGTCCTTTATAAGGAGGCTCATCACTTCCTCTAGTTGCTGGATGATCTCTAGCTCCCCGTGCCCTGTTCCTGTTTCCTGTTTACTGTGATTCTGACTTGTGATTTCCTGTTACTGACTCGGCTTGCTCCTGGACCTGTCTACTCTGATTTACCCCTGATCTGACCTCGGCTTGGCTTACGGATACTCTCTCTCTCTCTCTCCTCTTTGAATGACCTTGGCTATCCCATCTGACTATGTCTGCTCTGATTCCCACCTGGTACCTGACCTTGGCTTGAACCGACTACCCAGTAAACATCCAAATCCCGGAAGGGCTTGCATACCACGCACAGGCGCCTCCTGTCTGCAGACCTATCTCCGTGTACCAGCTGTGTTTCTGAGTGGACCACCAACCAGCACTCCTACAGGCGACCTGTGCAACTTTAGGCCAGTCTCTCACTGTCCCACTCTCAGGGGAGTCCAGAACTTAGCCGTAAGGGAAGCCCTCTCTCCATTGGCCTCCATCACCAGGCACCCAAAGCACACAGAAAAAATGACCACACAGTGGTTGAAGGAGAAAAAAGTGAATGTCCTTGCATTGCCTAGTCAGAGCCCAGACTTCAACCCCATTAAAAAGCTGTGGAATGACTTGAAGACTGCAGTCCACAAACGATCACCATCAAATTTAACTGAACTTGAGCAGTTCTTCAAAGAAGAGGGGGCAAATATTGCAAAGTCTAGATGTGCAAAGTCAGATGAGACATATCCCAACAGACTAAAGGCTGGAAATAAAGCAAAAGGTGGTTCAACAACATACTGACACAAGGGGGTGATCCTTTTTCCAACTCAGTGATTCTGTTTTATAAGTTACAATCAGGGGCGGACTGACCATTTGGAAACTCGGGCACTGCCTGAGGGCCCGGGGTCAGTAGGGGGCCCCATGAGATGCCCCTGGTACATTTTTCATAGGCTTTTTTGAGTTTGGGCAAGGACACGGGCCCCATGATCCCCTATTGCCCGGGGGCCCCATGAGTTGTCAGTCCACCCCTGGTTACAGTTGGATAAAACAAAAGCTGTGTCTGTCTTCATTTGAGGCTGCAAAGCAACAAAATGTGATTATTTTAAAGGGGGTGATTCTTTTCTATACCCACTGCAGTAGTTCTGTACAGCAACAGTTGTGCTTTACAGACCTCTGCACAGTCCAGGAAGATCACCCTTCTTCTAACGGCGGCCCTCCAGCTGTTGGGAAACTACAAGTCCCATCATACCTCTACCTTTGGGAGTCATGCTTGTAACTGTAAATCGTGCAGTGCCTCATGGGACTTGTAGTTTGGCAACAGCTGGAGGGCCGCCAGTTTGACACCTGCGCACTAAGTGTACCTGGCACAATTTTTACCACATTTGTTAGGTGACACATTAATAGTATATAGTCCTAGCTTGGGTAGTTGTATTACAACATTTATGCCTGTGTTTGCAGCGGGAGTGAGATTCAGCCCTGTCCTCCACTCTGTGACTTTATTCTTGTTAGCTTCTGTCAAAATGATCAAGAATTTTCCAAAAATCCACCCAAATGCATACCTTTATTGACAGCTCCTGTGAACATTTACACATATATTTTTTTATCCACTGGATGGCAGCATGGTCTCATGTTTGTAGCCTTATAAATGGCCTCTAAAAAGAAAATTGATCAAACTATTTCAGAATACTGTATGGGAAAAATGCTACTGAAGAATCTTATTTTTCAGAAACTCATAAAAGTAAGAACAGGCTGAAAAAAAAATTGCACAAGACACAAGAGATATATTTTTCGGTATATTTCTTTGGTCTATAATAATGCTGAAGACAGCATGTGATGGTCTGACGATTGATTGAGCAGTCACCATATAGTAAAATAGTAATAGCTAAAGGCTTTCTATGTCTAGATGTGTATGTTTCTTGTTTCCATTGATGTTTTCTCCTGAAGTAGTTGCAAGTTATTTCTTGGCGAAAGTTGTCATTGTGCAGCACAGTGGAGCACAGCTGTTTTTACTGCTTTGTTAATTTCTGGAAAAAATGACAAGCAAACTAGACAGTTTAGGGGTAGTCAGGTTGTAGAGGTAGAATGCTATAAAAGTTCATGTGCATATACAATAGAAAACTGACTTTTTAAAGGGCTCCTACCTGGAGGTTTCATTTAAAATAGAAGTACTGTATATTCTGCTGCATGCGGTTGGACATGGCCAAATGCTGTTTCCACCCGGCCCGGCGTCCCTTTAAAAAATTCTGAACGTCAAAGGCTTGGAAAAGATTGGCCAGTCTTGTGACCACTGTGATTAGCTGTCACAGTAAACAAACAAGAAACCATATATACATGTGCTCAAATCCCAATAGCTAGTACATGCATTTATCTATCAGGTGTTAAAGGGGTGTAACCACATATCAACACTAGAAATTCTGAAGGAACCCCCTGCACACTGCTATATACCCGTTCCAGCAGACTTTGCAATAAAAATTAGGGATATTTCGTTTACACATATTGCAATACATGTTTAACCACTTGCCTACCGGGCACTTTTACCCCCTTCGTGCCCATGCCAATTTTCAGCTTTCAGTGCTGTCGCACTTTGAATGACAATTACGTGGTCATGCAACACTTTACCCATATGAAACGTTTATCATTTTTTTGACACACATAGAGCTTTCTTTTGGTGGTATTTAATTGCCTCTGGGTGTTTTATTTTTAGCACTATAAACAAAAAAAAGAAAAAAAAAAGTTTTTTCCTTTGTTTCTATTATAACATTTTGCAAACAGTTAATTTTTCTCTTTCACTGATGTGCGTTTATGAGGCTGCACTGATAGGCAGCACTGATGAGGTGGCACAGATATGCAGCACTGATGTTTGACACTGAAGGGCGGCGCTGACTGGCGGCACTGATGGGCGAAACTGCTTGGCGGCACTACTGGGCAGCACTGATGGGTGGCATTGCTGGGCAGCACTGAAGCATGGCACTGCTGGGCACTGATGGGCCCTGATGATAAGTGCATATGTCCTCTGTGTCATTTGCCGGTTATCTGCAGTACTTTCCACACACTGTGACAGCGTGAGGAAAGTGCTGCCGATAACCAGCAACTGTATTTACCGGTGATCTGCTGTGCCATTGGACAGCTGATCATGTGATAAAAGGCCGCTGTGATTAGCCTTTTACCTCATCATGTGATCAGCTGTATCTGTAGGACACAGCGATCACGGAGAGGACTGGGTGCGCGCCGCTGGTGGCGCGCGGGAGGGCACGTTCTAGGATGACATCGTATGATGCCCTCCCAGAACTGGACAATCGCGCTGTAGCCGTCATTCAGCTATAGCGCAGTTGACTAGTGGTTAAGCTGGCCAACTGCGTCAAAGTGATCCCTCTATGGCCAGTCCTACTCTGCTCTGCGTATGGACATACTACTGTGGACACAATGCCAATATAGGGGAAAAGATAAAGAGGGGGAGAGCTACTAGATTTAGGTCTGGCTATTGACCCACAATACAACAAACAAGATATACCTGTGCTCAAATCTTAATAGTTAGTACATGCATTTATCCATCAGGTGATAAAGGGGTGTAACCACTTACATGGTTACATGATTAAGAGCTACCAATCATTGGAGACCTAGAACTATCTGTCAATCTCTGTAGTGATACTAAAGGCTGTACATGGCTTCCTAAAAACATCACATCTCCCTGCTTCAGTACTCCTCTAAAGAGCCCATGGTCCTCCGTCTACATGTGGCCCTCGGAGACCTCTGATGTGGCTCTCAAACTGAATGCAGGAGTTTTGGTGTACTTTCAGAAAGTGCACCACACCTGCAAGATATAATAGACTTCTATGGTAAAGCACAGCTAACCTGCAGGAACACCACATGTGCACTGCACACACGGGGCAGGTAAGCCAAGGGACATCCATGTGAAAGCAGCCTTTTATGGGGCTCATGACAGTAAGGGCTCATTTACAATTGCAGTTTGGGGGGGCAAGTAGTTTTTACCACAGCCCCCAACCACTTATGTAGGGGCAGGGTCACCATTGCGACCACTGATGCTATGTAGCGTCAGTGGTCACAATGGTGACCCTACCCCATGCTCCCAGAGTCAAAAAAGCTTTGACCATACTTCTCTTTTCATTACACCTCTCTGTACAGGGAGTGCAGTGGTACTGCTGGCTCAATAGTTCCATTCCAGCGTCTGCTTCCTATCCCTGCTATTTTTATAAAAATAATTAGTTTTTTTTAATGGAAGTCTGTACAGGAAAATATGGATTGGAGAACTAAAAGTACAGAGAAGGGAAACCAAACTGATGAGGCATGGAGGAGCTCAGCTATGAGGAAAGATTAGGGGAAATTAATTTGTTCTCTCTTGATAAAAGGAGATTAAGGTGGGATATGATCAACATGTATAAATACATCAGTGGTTCATATAGTGAACTTGGTGTAAAGTTATTCACCTTGAGGTCATCACAGAGGACAAGGGGGCACTCTTTACATCTGGAGGAAAAGAGATTTAATCTGCAAATACGGAAAGATTTCTTCACAGTGAGAGCTGTGAAAATGTGGAATAGACTCCCTCAAGAGTTGGTTCTGGCCAGCTCAGTGGATTGCTTTAAAAAAGGCCCGGATTCTTTCCTAGATACACAGAATATAACTGGATACTAACATTTATAGGTAAAGTTGATCCAGGGATTATCCGATTGCCTCTCAGGGGATCAGGAAGGAATTTTTTTCCCCTGCAGGAACAAATTTGGTCATGGTTTGCTGTTTTTTTTTGCCTTCCTCTGAATCAACTGTGGGTATAGGATTATAACTTTTTTTTTTTTTTTTTTTTTGGTTGAACTGGATGGACTTTTGTCTTTTTTTAGCCAGACTAACTATGTAACTACGATTGAATGGACCAGAAGCACTGAGCTAATGTTACCGCGGCACTCCCTGAATAGTTTTCAGGAAGTAGTAACTTGGAAGACATCCCTGGGGTATCTGCAAGTATCACTTTTTGCTTAATTCTTACACTTTGCTGGAGCTCACCTTTTTAAAGCTGGAGAATATATTTTCTACCTGTGTTCAAAGCTCTTCTGAACTGTCTAATCCTCAGCAATTTTCACAGAGGGTCTGAGAATTTGGGATCAGAAAAACAGTACACAATAATTTGATATAAAAAGACAAACATGGCTTTATCAGAAATGTCATGTTTGATATGCTGCTTTTGGATGTCACAACATGTTCTGACATCAGTTCAGGAAAAAACAAATTAACACATGCAAAGAAGGCCATTTTCTCCACGTTGTTTATTGCTTGAGTGGCAAGGACTTGCGTGCATCTGAGGTTGTACTTCACATTTTAATCAAACTTGTTTTATTTGATTTTGTTATGCACTCTATGCTTTCTTGAAACATTAATATTTTCATTATTTGATGCACTAACCTCTGCAAATTTTACAGGTTAGAAAAAGCAAATAGGGGCTAGAAGCATTGTTTCGACATGTAGAGACAAGCCCCATGTGTTACTGTGGCAGACTAAGTGCCATTTATCAGTCCCTGGAACAAGGTCATTCTTACTATATCTGACTGCTTCCTATGTGTACTTAGTTGCTGCAAAGGTGTGAAACCAGTCTCCCATCAGAGTATGACTTGCAGAGATACAATCTTTGATAAGTAAATGACTGTTAGGTATGTCTGCAGCAGAGATATTCAGCTCAGTGTGTAGCACTGTCAGAAAGTTGCAGAATAAGATGGACAGGGGATGCATGGGGCCCATAGAGTGCTTCCCTACAGTGGGCGCTAGTAGTGGTGGAGACTTCTGGACAAGGAGAGGACCACGTGTGAGAATTACAGCTGTCCAAAACACCTCAGTGCTGTCTGCAGGACATGCTGTACACCAGTCCTTCTCAACTGTACTGCAAGAACTTATATGGGGGTAAGGATTATTTTATTGTCATTAGAAAGCACATTATACATGAAGGGAACAAACTAAGGTACTCGGGTAAAAGTTCAAAGAAAAAGCTGCGCTGGTCCCGGTCATATATTTGTTTCTTTTGCATCAAATTCTGGCTTGTCCCACTCAGCAGCTGTAGCAAGGAAAGAAACAAAATTGCACTCTGTAAAAGTTACACTGTTGAGTTTATTTAGTGTAAGGCCCCTTTCAGATGGGACAGACCTGTCAGCGGATCTGCCTGCTCAGCGTGGGATCTCTTCGCTGATCCTTGCTGAGTAGGTGGATGACAGGTCCGTGTCCGCTCCGCTGCTGCAGAGTGGACACAGACCCTGTCCACTGTCTTCAATGGGGCAGTTGGATGGAAACGGACTGCCTGTCCATTTCCATCTGACTGCTGTCCAATCCGATTCACCAGACGGATGAGGAATGGATCCCCATCCATCTGTTTTTGTCATACAGGATTGGATCAGATGCCTGCGGGTGTCAGCGGACCCTTGTCCACTGACACCCGCTGGTCCATAGAGGTCAATGGATGGTCCAATAGGGTCCACCTAAAAAAACTGACAGGCGTACCCATTTGGACCGTCAATGTGAAAGGGGCCTAACTGGCACGAACACAGTCTCCACCCTAAGAGCTTCACCTCATTCACTAAGCTCTGGGGAAAATTCCGACACGAATCAAACAGTGTTTGCCTTTCATAGATCAATCCTATTATAAACTGCGCATAAACTGCTGCATATAGTCATGGCCAAAAACATTGGCACCTCTGTATTTCTGTCGGATAATGCACTGCTTCACTCAGAAAATTGTTGCAATTACAAATGTTTAGGCATTCTCATGTTTTTTTCTTTTGTCTATATTGGTATGACACAAAAAAGTAGAGAAACAAAAAAACAAATCTGACACATTCCACGCAAACCCCCCAAAATGGACTGGACAAAGTTATTTGCACCCTCAATCTAATATTTGGTAGCACATCCCTTGGAAAAAATTACTGAAATCAATCGCTTCCTGTAGTTATCAATTAGTTTCTTACACCTCTCTACTGATATTTTGGACCACTCTTTTTTTCTCCAACTGCTCCAGGTCTCTCAGATTGTAAGGGTTCCTTTTCCCAACTGCTGTTTTGAGATCTCTCCACAGGTGCTGTATGGGATTGAGATCTAGACTCATTGCTGGCCAGTTCAGTACTCTCCAGCGCTTTGTTTGAAACCATTTCTGGGTGCTTTTTAATGTGTACTTTGAGCCATTGTCCTGCTGTAAGACACATGATTTCTGACGGAGAACCAACTTTCTGACACTGGGCCCTACAAGGCACCCCAGAAGTCTTTGGTAGGCTTTAGATTTCATAATGCCATTAACACAGTCAAGGCATCCAGTGCCTGAAGCAGAAAAGCAACTCCAAAATGTCAGTGAACCTCCACCATTGTCAGGGAATAAGACGATCGGCGCAGTGCATGAATCTGCGCATGCGCAGGATCCTGACAAGGCATACAGGCAGGCGGGCACTAGGACCCAGGCACGCCTGTCACCAATGATGGCACCGGGCAGGCACTAGGACACAGGCGCGCCTGTTGACGATGGGCAGGCTATTTAAAGAGCACCTCGGTGCTGATTCAGTGCTGACTGGTCTTCAGCTCTCCCCAGTGTCCTGCTTGTTTCCTGTGCGATTCCTTTGGTGCTGACCCGGCTTATTCCTGACTCGACTCTGAGTTCTCTTCTTCCCCCCCGGTTCCTTACTTCGGCTCTGTTCCTGACTTTTGGCATTTTCCTCCTGATCCTGTACCGCGCTGCCTGACTGTTATGACCCTGGCTATCCTACGACTCCGCTCCAGTCCTGTGTCCTGGCTGCAAACCTGGCTCTGCTGTGCATCTGACAATCCACTATACCTGCCTGGTCTATTTCTACAGTATCCGAATCAGTGGATATCCTGCTTACCAAGGTCGACATCTTTAAGAGCAGCAAGCAAAACCCTGGCGCTCTTGTCCCCCTGGTCCTTAGACGCCCTCTGTTCCAACCTCAGCGGGCTCAGGATTAGTGACACAAGTGAGGCTGACCTCGTCAATTCAGTCTCCCATCAGGTACGTGACAACCATGTTTGACTGTAGGGACTGTATTCTTTTCTGAAAACAGTAGAATGATGTGATTTACCAAAAAGCTGTCATTTTATTTAGACTGTACACAACACATTTTCCCAAAAGGAATTTGGCTTCCTCAGGTACGTTCCACCTTTCCAACAATCCTTTGATGAAATCTTTGATTAAGTTTTTCTCTTTCGTCCACGTCCAGGCAGATTAGCTATAGTGCCATGGGCTGTAAACTTCTTCACAACAAGCACAGTGGACACAGAAACATTAAGATTTCTTAATTGCTACAGGAGAGTTTATTAAAAAGTACAGGAGTATCACAAAATTGGTATGCAATTATTTCACACAATTTTGAGAAGGTGCCAATAATTTTTTCCTCCATTTTTGGGGTTTGAATATGTGTAATGTGTCAGATTTGGCTTTTTGTTTCTCCACTTTATTGCATCATACTAATACAAAACAAAAGAAATAAACACGAGAATGCCTAAATATTTGTAAATGCAAATGAACAATTGTAAAAAAAATGTAATTATCAATTTTCTGGGTGAAGTGGTACATTATCTGACACAAATGCAGGGGTGCCAATATATTTGGCCATGTGTGTAATTTTAAGGCCTCATTCACACTGGACATTATGCCAATTTGCTTAGAAGCCTTTCCTCCTGCATTTTGGCAGAACAAAAACGCCTGACACTTGTAAAGGATTGTAATGTGTTTAGGCATGTATAGGCACATCAAGCGCTTGGGCATTAATTATTTTTTTTTGCCAGAATAATAATTTTATTCTGGCCATTGAAATTAAGTAATGTTTAAGTGCTAAAGGCGCCTATCGTTAAAGCGTGTTTATACATGTTTACATGCATTTACAGGCATCAAGCATTTTTTTCTACCAAAATGCAGTTGCTCCTGGATGTCCTGGCAGTGTTTTTCTTTTCTGCCTCTAAACTCCGCTGCCTCTGAACGTCTTAAAAAGCCTATGTGTGCATGGACACATAGGCTAACATGCAGGAAAGTTTGGAGGCAGAAAAAAAAGAAAAAATGCCAGACGCCCCTAGGAGCAGCTGAAAAAACGTTCAGTGTGCATGAGGCCTGGGGGGGCAGAGCTGAACACAATACCAGCAGTAAGGCACAAACAGTTCAAATCCCCAACTTGGGTTGGAATTTAAATGTGATTTCTTGAGTGGTAAAACACCACATGCCTAGATAATGAGCCCCTAAAAATATTGATATTGGCATTGTTAATAAGAGACATTTGTGAGATAATCTCAATATATGTTGTAGTCAGTGAACTAGCCAATAACATTGATTGTCAATAAAATTATCAGTGGCCATTTCTCCCACATCCTTCTCCTGTCTATTTGCAAGGCTTTATCATGTATATTCTCTATCTGTTTCACACATATTTCAACATAGTCAGTCTTGCACATGCTTGTTAACTTGGTTGCCCCCAGGCACAATGCTGTAATGCCTGGCTACAATGCTGGGCAGGCATAAACTAAGCACAGCAACTAGGTACTTGCGGTTGGCAAACAGGCAGAGGTGTTCAATGACAGCCCAGGTACAAGGCAGGCAAGGTTCAGAGTAGTCAGGGTCAAATCCATAGCCAAAAGGCAGGCAGAGTTCAGAGAATAGTTGATATCCAATCCACAGTCATACACATGAAAATCCAAGCAGCAGGGCAGAAAAACTGGGAGCTTGAGCACGTGTTACAAAGGCTATCACAAGCATGAGACTGCAGGCTTGGCTGGCTTAAATAAGGTTTGGTCTCCACCCAGAGACTGGCCACATCAATCTCCTTGCAGATGGACAGACAGACAGGGAGAATGTACCACAATCAAACAATTGTACCACAATCAAAACAAGGATTCTGGATTGAGACCAGCAGCAGTGATGGAGCAGCATGTACTTGGGACTGGCCATTGAAGGCTTAATGTTAATTCTCCACAAACTAGCTGCTAAGGAATTAATGGATATGCATCGTGACCTGGACACTGAGGGAATAATGCTTACATGCTGGGGACTGGATGCAAGGAGTTGTACCAAAGACTGGACACCGGGGGGGTTAGTTTGGATGCTTTGAGAATATGTGCTGTGGGGTTAATATAATTGTAAGACTATAATAGTTGTAATAATAATAGTAGGTAGGAAATATTTTAGATTGCCACATAGATCAGTGTCGTTTCGCATTCCTGTATCAGCTTTGTATGTGTAAATTGCCTCTCTTGATATAGTAGAGCTTTCATTATCTTGTGCATGCGCTGTGTCCAGTGCCCCTTGCTATAATACTATGGCAGTACTAGGGTTGTTGGTTCAAATCCCAACCACGGCACCACCTGCCTGGAGTTTGCATGTTTTCCCTGTGCTTGTGTGGGTGTCCTCCCACACTCCAATGACATGCTGGTAGGTTAATTATCTCCTGTCTAAATTGTCCCTAGCATCTGTATGTATGAATGTAAGTTAGGGAGCTTAGTTTGAGGGTTAGGGACTGATGTGAATGTACAATATGCATGTAAAGCGTTGCATAAATTGACGGTGCTATATATGTACCGATAATAATAATAAATAATGAATTGGACAGGTTGAGAGCTTCAGATTTTTAATCTCATGTTCAGATTTTTCTGTAATTTCCAAAGCACTTAGGAGCACTCATGCACATAGGAGAGTTTGGACATACAATGTAAATTGAGGGTGTATATCAGCACCGAGGATACACAGTTGCTGCGTATACCTACACATAGTAATGAATGTCTGTTTGCAGCTTTAGGCAGGTTTATGCGCTACTCAAGTAAAACCATGTATGCGTATGAGCGTACAGCTTTACTGTTTTTTTATGCAAGTCGTTTTTATGTGTGTTTTTATGCAAGTCGTGGCATAAAACTGTGTGCAGCCACATTCTGCCTATCATTTCTATAGGCAGCTGTACGCAGCAGTTGTGTATCCTGGACATGGAAATACATTATATGCTCAAAAGTGTGCATGAGACTAGCATGAGCTGATGTCCTAATGTCAGCACACTTATTTGCAGCTTTAAGGACCCCCCCACCACCAGAGAACAGAAATGACCCCAGCATGTCAGCTGACCAATCTGAAGACAGCTGCAAAAAAAGTTTGTATTCTGCAAATGTTAGAACCATTAAGAAAACAGCTTTTAAAACTGCAATAACATGTTAAAGCTTACAGTCGGGGGCGTATCTACCACGAGGCAAACAAGGTGTTTGCCTAGGGGAGCAATTTTTAGGGGGGTGGCACCGCCCCCCTGGAAGAAGGGAACTGGTGAGCAGAGGTGGACTGAGCCATGCGAGGCTGCCATCAGAGGTTTACCAACAGTACTCCTGTAGGTGGCCCGGACAGCAGGAAGATCAGTGTGGTGGGGGAGAGAAGTTGCAGAAGGATGCACTGTGCATCTCTCCCTCCAGCAGCTGAAAGCCGGTTTGAGGTTTCTCCCCCTCTCCCTCCCACCGGCTTTCTGCTGTTGGAGGGAGAGACAGACCTGGCCGGATGGAGGGGGTGCCCTGGTGTTCCTGAGTGGCAGCTCTCCGCTCAGCTCCTTCCCCTGCCCAGACTCAGAGCCAGGACAAGGGGACAGCCTGGAGCAGGGAGAGAAGTGGCAGAGAGGAAAGAGCCTGGAGGAGGTGAGCTGTTTTGTGTTCTCTTGGCTCTCCCTCCTGTTGTCCATGCAGCAGACCATACACAATCACTGACAGATCATATGGGACTGTACATACACAATATTACCACCCCCTGCCCACATTTCCTGCTGCCCGGAGATCAGCAGCCCTTGGAGGAGGTGGTGGTGGTGGGGGGGTAATCATTGTGTGTGTGTGTGTGTGTGTGTGTGTGTGTGGTCCCATGCAATCTGAGAGAGAGAGGGAAGAGGGAGAGCGGGAAGAGGGAGAGGGGAGAGAGAGAGGGAAAGAGAGAGAAGGGGAGAGAGGGAGGAAAGAGAGAGGGAAGAGAGAGAGTGGGGGAGAGGGAAGAGCGAGAGCGAGGGAAGAGAGAGAGAGGCAGAGAGAGAATCATACAGTATATACATACACACACTTATTGAACTCTTTGGGTAGGCGCAACATTTTTGTGTTGCCTAGGGAAACACAAAATCTAAATACACCACTGCTTACAATATATGAGATTTTAGAGAATGGATTTACATCAAATAGGTTAATTTTAACTTGTCTCATGTCATCTTTTTCTGTTTCCAGGTCAATAAGTGGTTTAGAGGCCAAAGAATGCAGAGTATATAGTCACAGGAATAGGAAAGATTATTTTGTTACTTTCATAATAGGTCCTGAATAGTTTATTCAGGTACAGGAAATAACAATATACTGATATCTTTTGTTTAGTTTTGATGCCCTTCACTTCATTTCACAGGGTGATGAGATGCAATCATTTATTGATGCTGAACCCCACCATCATTTGAGCGTAAATGTAACCGGTGGGCCAGGTCCTCATTTTTTAATAGCACAATTGGACAAGCAACAGAAGTACACAGTGGGGACTTGTGCTTGATAAATATTCATGTAGCATTAATCCATCCCTCAGTGAAGGCCACATGTGGAGGAGCGTTAAAACTCTTGCACTTAGGCCGCATGTGGTCATTGTGGGGTGTCAGCGCAGCTGATGTCTTGGTCCTAGGCTCAGGATGACTCCTTGGAAGCGGTGCTCTCACCTGAATTATTTAGCATTCAATATTTAATTATTTAGCTTTTCTTATGGCAATTGAACACAAGTTTGAATGTGGATAAATTTCTTAGATTATTAACATCCTACAGATTACCAGTTTCCTGGCAGATCAGTAGGATGCTTGCATTTCCTAAATGCCTACAGAGCTAAATACAAGAAAAAGATTTGTAAAAGAATTAAAGGAGACTTTGCAGAATTAATATTTAAAGTGAATTTGACACATATGAAGCAAGATCACAGTAGAATACAGCAAACTGAAGTAATACAGATTTCTTTTTATACTCCTGCTGCCATAATCGACATTTGAAAGTTATTTCTTTGGTATTTACATTTCTGACACCATAGTGCCTTTAAGGCCGTGTTTTCCAACCTTTTTCAGTGAGGGCACCCTTTAAATGTATGCAAAATCTCCAGGCACCTCAGGTGATTTATACATACCTTGTTTTTTCAGGACAAATTGAGCCATCAGCCCTGGTTCACACTTATGTGGGCTTTGCAGCCACGTTTGCACAGGCACGGCAGCCCATTCATTTGAATGAACAGCAAATAAACAGCAAACCCTTAGGGATGGACTAAGTATAGCCTAGGACCACATCACGAATGTCCGGGAATTTGCACACCTTGCTACTCTCAAAGGACCGGGGAAGTCCAAATGTACTGAATGGAGAAAAGTCACTGTGGCTCTGAGGAAGAGGCAAGTCCTCAAAATGCGTTAGCCTGTTGTATGTCCAGAATCCCCATTGCGGATAGACACGTATTGCGGTTTTGACAGAGCTGTTCTTTGATGATGTGCCTTTGATTATACTGTCATTTATGAGTACAATACCTACTTTTATCATTCATTAAATATATTTTTTAAGGTAATGCACTAGGCCAGTGCACCCTCTGTTTGTTCTTTTCTCCATTCATTTGAATGGGCTGCTGTGCCTTCGTTTTCCACAAAAAAAAGGTTGACTGTGCGATTTCCCTGCGGTTCCTGCACCCACAAATGCGCTGCTGGCTCAAATGTGTGGGGGTGCCATTCAGAATGAATGGCAGCCCCGCTCATCTTGTAAGAACAATGCGATTCGTCTGTGGGTGTGGGAACAGATGCGATTCCTGCACCTGCAACCAGCACGCATATTATGAACCAGGGCAATATGAATATCTCACTTTTTATTCAATATTACAGGAAACTGGCCCAAAATAATAAAAAAAAATGTAGCCTTATTTTTTTATGCGAGAACACCGGTGCGTCATTGCTTCTCTCAGATTTCTTGCATCAGTAGTCGTACAAGATGCCTACCATTCACTTTTTCCCCTATAGCCAAAGTTTTCACAATTATGTTTTGGCTCTTCTGCAGACAGGGTGTTCCTGTCATGAGTTACCTTGATGACTGATGGGCTCCTTGGCCATATCCTTGTCTGCTAGAGGACAATTCTGTTCCTTTTTAGACTTTCAGTTTGATAATCAAAGTTCCAGAGTCTGGCCTCCCGCCATCACACCAGCTAGATTACCTAGCCATCACACCAGTTAGGATGCCTAGGTCTAATGTTGTACACAGCCCATTCCAAATTGTTTTTTTATTTAAGGTATTTATCTAGAAAAAGTTGCTTCCTTAAGGTTCCACTCATGGATTTGCAGGCCAGAACGGCACCGCTCAGTTTGTTTCTGCGTGAGGGCTCTAGGCTTAATGGTAGCCTTATTTGAGGCAGTTCCCTTTGCTAATTTTCATTCCAGACCTCTCTCAGACCAAAATATTCACAAATTGGAACAAGCAAATTCCATCCCTGGAGCATCTGATGCTCCTATCCATCCATATAAAGCTGTCCCTGACATGGTAGGTTTCCAATCCTGTTCTGGAATGGGGATATTCATTCTTTGGCATGCCCTAGAAGGTAGTGACAAAGGATGCCAGGCCCACAGGCTGGGGCATGATTTAAAACTCTCTAACTGTCCAGGGGACATGGTCCCCAGAGAAGTTGAAACTCCCCATCAACATTGTGGAGAGTCATTAGATTAGTTGTACAACACTTGACCCCCTTCTGCAAAGTCACCCAGTCAACAAGGAGAGTGTGTTCTGTTGAAAACAACAAACTTAGTGGCTGGATCACCAGGTGAAAATAAAGGAAAGAAAGCCTAAAAAAGAAACCTAATGCAACCACTAGGTCTAAGAATTGGTAAGCTGTAATATAATAAATGTTTGCTTTTGGATTTAATACCTCTTTAAGGGACAAGTTTCCACCTTATTTATTGTTTTTCAGAAACCTCTCACTTCACAATCCTTAATCACAACTTATTTTCAGGGAGTTATTCATTTAGGGCTGGTTCACACCATGCCTGCATCTGAATTGCACAGGAACGTGTGTGCATTCCTGTGTGATTCATATGTGGTTCTGTTAGGTGCAATTTCAGGCCATTTATTTGGAACAAGCTAATATCATCAACACTGCTCCAAACGTAGTGCATGCACTACCTTTTAAAATGCACTGCAATCAGATCACATGGTGATCTGGTATGGGCAGGTGCAGACAAAAACACTGCATTTCGGGTGTCGTTAACTCTTTATTGATACCCAATTCAGACTGCAAGTGTAGTGCATTATGCATGTGGTTTGAATCACACAGGAACGCACAGCACGTTCTTGTGTGATTCACACACCCCTGGTAACAGCACCCCCCACATACCCCTGCAGCTGGGCTAGCGGAGCCCAGGAATGGCATAGAGGGAGCCGCCGGGTAGAGGGGAGAGAGCTAACCCGGAAACAACATGTAAAACATCACTTCCGGGTCCCCATGTCAGTGCACTGCATTAGATTCAGTGGAGGACAAGGGGACACATCCAGGGTCTTTTAGAGCCTTGATGTCTCGTTAAAGAGAACCTGTCACCAAAAAATCATCACATAGGGAACTTTTTGCACACTTTGTGATGTAAAAAGGATAAGGAAAAAAACTTATCTTAAATTATAAAACATAATGGTACACCCAAGCACATAAAATACCCCCAAAAAACATATTTGAGGCTCCCACACATAAGTGGCGCCTATGCATGAAAATGTTGATTGCGATATTTTACATATCACCAAAGTGGGAGCAATATTTCCAGCACTAGATCTCCTCTGTAATGCCAAACTCATGACCTATAGGGGGCTTTTAAAGTGTTGCCTATGGAAAATATAGGGTATTTAAGTTTGTCGCTATTTCACGGGCGCCGTCTTGAGAACGCCATGTGGGTGGGGCAAAACGCATTGACGTATTTCCGGCTGGCCGTCCCAGCGTCCTGCGTCATTTCCGGTGAGTGGAACGCACGCCGAGCGGTGCGTTCCAAGGGGCCATCTTGCTTAGTGGAGGAGGCTGTTTCTGAGGTCTGTCATCCTGCTGTGTACCTGGCTGTGAGGTCTTACTACAGGATCTGTGGAAAAGTCGTTTTTATACACAAATGCTGGTTTTTACCTTTTTAAAATGTGAGTGGTCTGGTTTAAAGTTAATTAAGATCGAAAGTTATAACGGTATCACACTATTAGTTTTTTATCTTCTTCCTGTAATCTGGTGGAGTCGGCGAGGGGAGTAATCGGAGGAGGTTTCTATATCTTAGAGGTGGCAATATTTGGAGGTTATAAAGGGGGTCCAGAAGCCCTAAATAATCCTGAAAGGCGTTATACTCACCAAATATCTGGTGAGTGTGGTTCATGTTGGTTTTGCACTGGTGGATAGTGGAAGGATTACTATTGGCACTGAAGAAATTCATGAAAATATAAGTTTTTTTTTTTTTTTTTTGGTCACTGGACGTTTTTTTGTATGTGTCACTGGACTTTTTGTTCTTGTATGTGTCACTGATTTTTTTGTTTTTTGTATGTGTTATTAGATTTTTTTTTTGACACTTATATAAAATTGTAATATTTGTATTACTATTATTTATAGGATAAGGTATTTCACATATACAGATTGTTTTTGTGTTTTGTGCTGTGTTTTGAGTTGAAGAAAGTTTGTGGTTTTATACCTGTGTACAGCAGCATTTCACGTAAAGAGTGTGTTGGGAAGGTGGTCCTGGGCGCTGTGGTTCTTTTTTCTTGTATTTAATAGAATCAATTGCCTTCAGAAGTCACCTAATTAGTAAATAGAGTCCACCTGTGTGTAATTTAATCTCAGTATAAATATAGCTGTTCTGTGAAGCCCTTAGAGGTTTGTTAGAGAACATTAGTGAACAAACAGCATCATGAAAGCCAAGGGACACACCAGATAGGTCAGGGATAAAGTTGTGGATAAGTTTAACGCAGCGTCAGATTAAAAAAATATCCCAAACTTTGAATCTCACAGAGTGCTGTTCAATCCATCATCTGAAAATGGAAAACGTATAGCAAAGCTGCAAACCTACCAAGACATGACAGTTCACCTAAACTGACAGGCCAGGCTAAGAGAGCATTAATCTGAGAAGCAGCCAAGGAGACCATGGTAACTCTGGAGGGGCTTCAGACATCCACAACTCAGGTGGAAGAATCTGTCCACACCAGACAGGTCAGGGATAAAGTTGTGGAGAAGTGTAAAGCAGGATCTGTGTCCAGGGCGACAGGTAACCAAGCAATGTGTGGATGTGAACAGAGGCGGACATCCGTGGCTCCTATTAGCCTGTCATTGCTTTGTAGAAGCTTCCCTTCTGCGGTTGTTTGCATACACCTGATTCCAGCTGCAGGAGTCCACTGATTGTTGCTGCGGGGATCCACTGTCCAGCCCTAATTTACTATGTGAATGAGCCCTCAATTTTTCTTTGTGACCATTTTGAGTTTGTTAGGCAGGGGAATAAGAATATCAACTTTATCAGTAGTGCATGTTTCCTGTCTTGTTTCATTATGTTTGTACTGGCACTAGATGTATTTATTGGGGGTCATAAAAAATATTCAACTTCACTTTCAGAATCTAAACACTCCCAGTAGGGCACCTTGAGCATACTAATAATAACCTATACAAGAAACTAGTACATGGCAAATAATACAGTTGTAATAACCCCATACAGCCATATGTGGGTATGTACAATGCAGTAATCTATAAAACCGTCAGCCTCCGGTTTACAGAAGTTAGTATCACTGCTGGATTGTGTTTAGTTGCTAAGGGTGACTGTGTTTGTACATAACTGCTGGCCTTACCAAACCAAACAGTTGATAATGCCATGTAAAAAGCAAACTTCACATCTTCCCACTTATTATAAAATAAGGACATGTGGAACACAATCCTGAGCCTATTAACAGGGGAAAAGGATGCTTTACATTAACATATTAATTTTGCTGAAGCTTTATTTTAATTAACTCAAGGAATAGTACTCTGCTGATCTGACTACTTTTTCGCCTTAATCAGAGCAATTTATGAGGTGGAAACAGTATTTAAAGGGAGCAAAAAAGGACGTCTAAATCTTAACATTTCTCCCAAGAGCTATTTTAAAACCCTACAAATCATTGCTCCCTTCATGCTAAATCAGACCTTTCCTGTAAGTTTAAAGGAGACGTAGGGCCAAACCTCTTTTCCTGTGGGTCATAAGAGTTCACTTCACTCTACACTTCTGTACTTAGCCGACAATGGGATAAAGTCTGCTGTCTGCTGACGTCACTGAGCAAGTCCTGGCTCTGCATGTATACCAACTTTATTGTCGGGTTCCACCCAGATGCTGGACTAGCAGCTGACTCAGCCTGAAAACCTGAGCCAGCCACCCCCTGCACAACCCAGTGCTCTAGTGAACATTGGATAGGCAGAGCAAAGAGCTGGTGTCTGACAGTCACCAGCTCTCTGCTCACTGAAGACTGAGAACTGAGCAATCAGTGGTCTTTGATCACTCAGTTCTCGGTGTAGAGCTGGATCACTCTAACACCCGCTATCAGCTGACTTCACAGAGCTGCTACAGGCTCTGGAAGGATTCCAAACATTTCATCAGAATACAATTCTGACATGTGATTGACTGCTGGCTCTGGCTCTCCGCACACAGCTGGGTCTTTTGACAGTTCTTTTCTGCTCCCCGTGGCTCAGTTTCTAGCCTGCTCAGTGCATCCACGTGAGAGCTGACAAACTTATTGACTATTCATATACAGACAGTAATTGCAATTTAAAAAGCAACATATGTTGGAAATGAACCTTTAATTGCCATTTAACCTGTATGTGTCTGTACCAAGGCCAAACATTCCAGGGTATGTAAACTTTTGATCAGGGCCATAGGAGTGCAGGCTACATGCTCCCCCTTAAATTAAACTTAAAATTAATACACACAAATAAAATATGGCAAAGAAATTGGCTGTGGCACTTAATTGGTTTCAAAATGAAACATATCTCATATGGATTAATTCTTATTTTAAATAACAAGTACTACATAATGTAATATAACTATCGTTTAGTCATAGGACTCAAGCAAAACATTACACAACTCTCCAAAACGGTCCCCCATGATTCAAGGATGACAAACCACATAAAAGTTCCTACAAGGGGGGAGGGCGGGTACTCCCAAACATTCTCAAAGGCCAGCTGCCTTTTATACCCTATACCCAAGCTCTGAAAGCAGCATATGACAGGATCCCACCAATACATTCTACCTGTACAGGTAAGGTAAACTTTTAAAGGGGCAATGCCCCCACACACCGGAGTGGACATTATAATTACCAAATTAAAGAGGCCTACTAGGGGACTGCAGCCACAAGCCCATGTTGGTGGGCTCGCATTTTGCCCACCTTAAGACCATTTGGGTAATTTCTGTTATCATTATGATTTCAAAAGAAGACAGACAACTATGTGATAATAAATGGCTTCATATGATCACTGTCCTTAAATAAAAGACAGTTTTCTGGCATGATCACAGTGGCTAAACGATTAGCACTTCCACCTGGCAGTGCTAGGGTCATTGGTTAGAATTCCAACCACAGTACCACCTGCCTGGAATTTGCATGTTCTCCCTGTGTCTGCGTGGATTTCCTCCGGTTTCCACCCACAGCCCAAAGACATGCTTGTAGGTTAATTGGATCCTGTCTAAATTGGCCCTAGTATGTGTATGTATGAATGTAAGTTAGGGACCTTAGATTGTACGCCCCTTGAGGGTTAGGGACTGATGTGAATGTACAATATATACATAAAGTGCTACGTAAATTGATGGCACTATATAAGTACCTGTAATAATAATGATCAGTCATATTTTGGATATAAATACCAAAATTTCATAATTTCTCCCAGGGTATGCAAACTTTTTAGCACAATTGTATATTCTTGCATAGTTGACATCAACCAGCCGCCCTGCCTTTCCAATTCTTCCATGGGACCTAGAAGCTAGTGGGGATCCCTATAGTAGCAATGCCTACTGCAGTGATATCCAGCTTCAATGGGAATTGGAAAGGTAAGGCACATGCATGCTTACATTGATCCAAGGTGGCAGGTTGGCAGTTCTCTATTAAGGTTATGGGGGGGGGGTTGGTAAATTAGAATGAATTTGGAGGTTTGAAAGTGAAAATGTTATAGCTGTGAAATTTGAAAATGAATTGCTCCACATGCCTGAAAACGTGCTTGATGCTGAAGATGTACTTTTTTTTTTTACTTGGCAAAAGTTCAGCAACATGGCTGGCGTGAAAAGTTGGCGTTTTCTTTTTAGGACTTGCTTCCTTCTTTTTTTTTAACTAGGTACAGCGTCGATTCAAAGCTTATTACTGCATTAGGTATTTTGCCTTCCTCTGAATTAGCTAGGGTTTCTGAGGATGAAAAGTTAAACACAAAATACATATATCTTTTTAAAGCAAATGACTACAATTTAGAAGATATATAAATAAGTGGAAGTAGTTGTTAGAATCCCATCTAGAAAACAACATGAATACATTGAACAGTGAAATACTAGAACAGCACTCTATGCTTATCAGTATTCATTATGTATTCCTGGCTGACTCTAAAAATAGTGAGCCCTTTAAACAGGTGTTACCATACACCAGCTGAAAAAGTGACTGATTGCATCCCAGGTCTATATTGTCCATGTTTGTAGCTGCAATGTCAGTAAGCATTAATTCAGATCATTTCACATACGCACTATATAATAATGAGTGACAGCGTAGACACTGGCACTGCATTCAGTTGTGTGGCTCCTGCATTAAGTCTGTAGGGAAACTAGATGGAGATAGAGGATTATGAGCAACAATATTTGCTCCATATCCATACTTCAGATTTTTTTATGCCTCTTCATATATTCAAAGGTTTCCAAATCAGCCGTGTAATTTTGACACATATCAAAGGCTGCCTCAGTTTATTGAAATTACTTTGCACGCAGCAACCGGCCTACTTGATTTCATATAATAGTGTGATGATAATACTCCACTTCCTCTTTTGCATTGTCATTTCTTTGTGCACAAATGTGAGCCTGACTCAGCTGACAACAGGCTAAACTTGAGAAAACAAAAATGAAGGCACTGTCAATTCAGCCTTGTGCAAGCTGCACACTGTAATCCTCATCCTAAAGTCCCTACCTACTGAAAAACTGACCTGGAACAAGCTTTTAGAATGGGGGACTATGTGTGACTTTACTGACTGTATGCTATCTCCATGTCAATGATTCACTAAAACTCCATTCAAATCTTGGCGTAGCATAAACACAAGCAGAAATGAGAGTAAAAAACCTTTTTAAGGAGTATTCCTTGCATTGATCACCAATGTAAGGAACATTCTTCCCACTGACCACCAATATAAGGAGCATTCTTTACACAGATCACCAATGTAAGGAATATTCTTCCCACTGATCACCAATGTAAAGAACATTCTTCCCACTGACCACCAGTATAGGGAGCATTCTTCGCACTGATCACTAATGTAAAGAACATTCCTCCCACTGACCACCAGTATAGGGAGCATTCTTCCCACTGACCACCAGTATAAACAGCATTTTTCGCATTGATCACCAATATAAGGAACATTCTTCCCACTGACCACCAGTATAAGGAGCATTCTTCGCACTGATCACCAATGTAAGGAACATTCCTCCCACTGACCACCAGTATAAGGAGCATTCTTCGCACTGATCACCAATGTAAGGAACATTCTTCCCACTGACCACCAGTGTAAGGAGCATTCTTCACATTGATCACCAATGTAAGGAACATTCTTCCCACTGACCACCAGTATAAGGAGCATTCTTCGCACTGATCACCAATGTAAGGAACATTCTTCCCACTGACCACCAGTGTAAGGAGCATTCTTCACATTGATCACCAATGTAAGGAACATTCTTCCCACTGACCACCAGTATAGGGAGCATTCTTCGCACTGATCACCAATGTAAGGAACATTCTTCCCACTGACCACCAGTATAGGGAGCATTCTTCGCACTGATCACCAATGTAAGGAACATTCTTCCCACTGACCACCAGCATAAACAGCATTCTTCGCATTGATCACCAATGTAAGGAACATTCTTCCCACTGACCACCAGTATAGGGAGCATTCTTCGCACTGATCACCAATGTAAGGAACATTCTTCCCACTGACCACCAGCATAAACAGCATTCTTCGCATTGATCACCAATGTAAGGAACATTCTTACCACTGACAACCAATGTAAGGAGCAATCTTCCCACTGTTCATCCAGCCAGAAGTCTTGTGAGCTGATAACTTCCTGTGTTCTCTTCATCTGCGGACTGTTAACAGTGTTCCCTGCTTTCTCCATAGACTAAAAAACACTTTTCCTTATGTTATCATGAAGAGGAGAGAGAGGGAGGTGTTATATAGCCCTAACACAGTCCCTGTCTTCGGGTGACAGCGTTGCTGCTCCTAGATACAGTACAGTTGTCACTGTAGGACAGGAAGCGTGCTCCTAGCAGGATCACCAGGTTAAAATGAAGGAAAAAAAGAATTTGAAAAAATAAATCTAATCACTCACCATATCTAAGGAAAGGTAAGCTGCAAGATGTTCAATTTTTATTTATGAATTTAGATATACTTTAAGAATTTTGGGATCTCTACTTTACATCATATTATATTTCCACTATACTGTAAGTTATCACTATAGATTTTTTTGACTGGCTTTAAGATCTAAAATAGTTTTTTGTATATTATAGAAACCAAACAATCTCACAAGCATTGGAAGTAAACTTCCTTCGAATCCATCCTGTTTCCCGCAAGATATTTTACTTAGAAAAGGAAATACACAATCCTTCCGACACAAGAGCTTGATATGAATGCCTTAACCTTGTTTATTCAGAGAATGTGGTGTGCACTGGCAATGCATGTCACATTTTTTTACTATCATGGTGAAGCTTTGTAGTACTTTGACAGGTTGGAGGAGCATAAGGTCATGGTTCATCTTTCCGCTTCTGAAAGCTAAGACATTTTCTGACATCTTTCAAAAGATGGTGCTTTCAAAGGGAAATGGTAAACGTTTGGTAGTACTGATACTGTCATATATGTATGCATTGCATTGTATACAATGTGTTTAATTATTTCAGTATGCAAAACCAAAGTTCTTTATTGTCTTCCAGCACTTCCCACTTGTTTGAAATGTTTTCTCATTAACCGCTTCCGCACCGCCCTATAGCAGAAATACTGCAACAGGTTGGCATGGGTGCCCAAAATCACGTACACCCCTCACGTTTTTGTAAATATTTTATTCTATCTTTTCATGTGACAACACTGAAGAAATGACTCGATATTAAATGGGTGAATACATAAATTATATAATTTTATATATACCTATGTTTCATCCATTCTAGTCTAGTCAGGTGTCAGTAGCTTCTTCATTTTTATATCTTTGGCAGCGCATGAGTCCACCCCCCTTTACTGAAGAAATTACACTTTGCTACAATGTAAAGTAGTGAGTGTACACCTTGTATAACAGTGTAAATTTGCTGTCCCCTCCAAAATAACTCAACACACAGACATTAATGTCTAAACCGCTGGCAACAAAAGTGAGTACACCGCTAAGTGAAAATGTCCAGATTGGGCTCAAAGTGTCAATATTTTGTGTGGCCACCATTATTTCCCATTACTGCCTTAACCCTCTTGGGCATGGAATTCACCAGAGTTTCACAGGTTGCCACTGGAGTCCTCTTCCAGCCCTCCATGACGACATAACGCAGCTGGTGGATGTTAGAGACCTTGCGCTCCTCAACCTTCTGTTTGAGGATGCCCCACAGATGCTCAATAGGGTTTAGGTCTGGAGACATGTTTGGCCAGTCCATCACCTTTACCCTCAGCTTCTTTAGCAAGGCAGTGGTCATCTTGGAGGTGTGTTTGGGATCGTTATCATGTTGGAATACTTCCCTGCGGCCAAGTCTCCGAAGGGAGGGGATCATGCTCTGCTTTGGTATGTCACAATACATGTTGGCATTCATGGTTCCCTCAATGAACTGTAGCTCCCCAGTGCCGGCAGTACTCATGAAGACCCAGACCATGATACTCCCACCACCATGCTTGACTGTAGGCAAGACACACTTGTCTTTATACTCCTCACCTGGTTGCTGCAACACACTCTTGACACCATCTGAACCAAATAAGTTTATTTTGGTCTCATCAGACCACAGGACATGGTTCCAGTAATCCATGTCCTTAGTCTGCTTGTCTTCGGGAAACTGTTTGTGGGCTTTCTTGTGCATCATCTTTAGAAGAGACTTTCTTCTGGGCAGACAGCCATGCAGACCAATTTGATGCAGTGTGCAGCGTATGGTCTGATCACTGACAGGCTGATCCCCCACCCCTTCAACCTCTGCAGCAATGCTGGCAGCACTCATAAGTCTATTTCCCAAATAAAACTTCTGGATATGACGCTGAGCAAGTGCACTCAACTCCTTTGGTCGACCATGGCGAGGCCTGTTCTGAGTGGAACCTGTCCGTTTAAACCACTGTATGGTCTTGGCCACCGTGCTGCAGCTCAGTTTCTGGGTCTTGGCAATCTTCTTATAGCCTAGGCCATCTTTATGTACAGCAACAATTCTTTTTTCAGATCCTCAGAGAGTTCTTTGCCATGAGGTGCCATGTTGAACTTCCAGTGATCAGTATGAGAGGGTGAGAGTGATAACACCAAATTTAACACACCTGCTTCCCATTCACACCTGAGACCTTGTAACACTAACGAGTCACATGACCCCGGGGAGGGAAAAAGGCTAATTGGGCCCAATTTGGACATTTTCACTTAGGGGTGTACTCACTTTTGTTGCCAGCAGTTTAAACATTAATGGTTCTGTGTTGAGTTATTTTGAGGGGACAGCAAATTTACTGTCAGGGTCCTGTCCACGGCAGAAGTTCTGGAAGATCTGGCATTTCTGCCAGTACCCTGCATGGCCACAGAAGCACGCATCAGCCTTAGTTTGGTGCCAGACGGCCTTTATAAGGAGGCTCATCACTTCCTCAAGTTGCTGGATGATCTCTAGCTGCCCGTGCCTTGTTCCTGTTTCCTGTGATTGTGACCTGTGATTTCCTGATACTGATTCGGCTTGCTCCTGCACCTGTCTACTCTGCTTTACCCCTGATCTGACCTCGGCTTGGCTTACGGATACTCTCTCTCGCTCCTCTGTGTATGACCTCAGCTATCACATCTGACTACGTCTGCTCTAATTCCCACCTGGTACCTGACATTGGCTTGACCCGACTACCCAGCAAACATCTAAGTCCTGGAAGGGCTTGCATACCACGCACAGGCACCTCCTGTCTGCAGACCTATCTCCGTGCACCAGCTGTGCTTCTGAGTGGACCACCAACCAGCACTTCTACAGGCGACCTGTGCAACTTTGGGCTTGGCTCCCGCTGTCCCACTCTCAGGGTAGTCTGGAAGTTAGCCGCAAGGGAAGCCCTCTCTCCATTGGCCTCCATCACCAGGTACATGATATTTACACTGTTATACAAGCTGTACACTCACTACTTTACATTGTAGCAAAGTGTCATTTCTTCAGTGTTGTCACATGAAAAGATATAATAAAATATTTACAAAAATGTGAGTGGTGTACTCACTTCTGTGAGATACTGTATGTATGTGTGTGTGTATATATATATATATAATGTGTGTGTGTGTGTGTGTGATTTTGCTGCTCTGGGTAAAGGGCGTGCATACTCCAAACCCGCACCCCACATTCGCAGCCTCGGCTGTCAATCACCAGGTTCAAACCGGAGATTCCCCACCAGCACCCGCCGATCTCTGAGGATTTCCAACGGGGGAGAGACCTGTATGTACACAATACAGATCTCTCCCCTGTCAGCTTCTGCACACTGCTTTGTATGGCTTTGCATAACAGAGCCTATAACGCTGCCACCTCCCCCTCTCTCCCCCTCTCTGTTGGAATCCCCCTAGGCTCTGTCCTCGGACCCCTCCTCTTCTCCATCTACACCTCCTCCCTTGGCAAACTGATACACTCCCACGGCTTCAACTATCACCTGTATGCCGACGACACACAAATTTACCTCTCCACCCCTCACCTCACCCCCTCACTCTCCGCCCGCATCGCCCACCTCCTGAACGACATATCAGACTGGTTGTCGCTCCATTTCCTCAAGTTAAACCTTTCCAAAACCGAGCTCCTAGTTTTCCCCCCAGCCCGCGCCCCCCCTTCCCCTCATCCTCTCTATCACGACTAGCAAGCCACCATCAATCCCACCCCACACGCCAAAGTCCTGGGTGTCACCCTGGACTCAAACCTTTCCTTCCAACCTCATGTGCAATCACTATCAAAGTCATGCAGGCTCCACCTCCCCAACATCTCCAAGATACATACGTTCCTCACCCCAGACACTACTAAACAACTCGTACACTCCACTCCCTCATTATCTCACGCCTGGACTACTGCAACTCCCTTCTCACTGGCCTACCCAAACAAATGCTATCCCCGCTCCAGTCTATCCTGAACTCAGCGGCTAGACTCATCCACCTCACCAACCGCTCCACTTCTGCCACCCCCCTCTGCCAATCCCTTCACTGGCTCCCGATTGCCCAACGCATTAAATTCAAATTACTAACTCTGACATACAAAGCCATTCATAACGCTGCCCCAAACTACCTCACTGACCTGATACCCAAATGCCACCCTACCCGTGCTCTTCGCTCCTCACAAGACCTCCTACTCTCTAGCTCTCTGGTCTCCTCTTCCCACTGCAGGACTTCTCCAGAACTTCCCCCATCCTCTGGAACTCCCTACCCCAATCCATCAGACTGTCACCTACCCTCCTCACCTTCAGGCGCACCCTGAAAACCCATCTCTTCAGGGAAGCCTACCCCACCCTCACCTAACAGCCGATCTCCTCCACTCCTCCTACCACTCCATCCCCCACAGCCACTTCCTCCTGTACCTCTACCCCCTCCCTCCTAGATTGTAAGCTCGAAAGAGCAGGGCCCTCGAACCCCTTATGTATTGTATTGTTACTGTATTGTCTCATGTTCTGTCCCCCCACTCTAATGTACAGCGCTGAGCAAACCCTTTGGCGCTATATAAACACTGTATAATAATAATAATACAAAGCAGTGTGCTTACAGTGAAACACACACAGCACACAGTTAACCCTTTGATTGCCCCACATGTTAACCCCTTCACCACTGATCACTGTATTGGTGTCACTGGGGATATCAATGACACCAAGTCAGTTTCCCCCAGTGTGCGACTGCCCGCCACAGTCCCGCTATTAGTTGCTGATCGCCACCATTACTAGTGAAAAAATTATGTAAAAAAAATTCCAGTATATATATACCGCCATTTTTAAATGATATAAGTTTCAAGTAAACCAATTAATTTACACATATTGGGGGGTTTTTATAGCAAAGACGTAGCAGAATACATTTTGACCTAAATTGATGACAAAATTTGATTTTTTTAAAACATTTTTTACTGGGCATGTTTTAATAGCAAAAAGTCAAAAATATTGTTTTTTTGGTTCAAAATTGTCTGCTTTTTTTTGTTTATAGCGCAAAAAATAAGAAACGCACAGGCGATCAAATACCACTGAAAGAAAGCTCTATTTGTAGGAAAAAAGGACGTAAATTTAATTTCGGTGCAGCGTTGCATGTCCGCGCAATTGTCAGTTAAAGTAACACAGCGCCTGGTCAGGAAGGGGGTAAATCCTCTGGAGGACGAGTGGTTAAGTTAAATGCACAGTAATACATTGTTTACCACGTGGTACAGGTACATGCACACGGGGGTAGTGTATTAACCACTTGGCCTCCTGAGGATTTACCCCCCTTCCTGACCAGGCCTTTTTTTGCTATTCAACACTGCACTATTTTAACTGGTAATTGTGTGGTCATGCAATGCTGTACCCACACAAAATTTATGTCCTTTTTTTCACACAAATAGAGCTTTATTTTGGTGGTATTTGATCACTTGTGTGCTTTTTATTTTTTGCGCTATAAACAAAAAAAGACTGAAAATTTTGAAAAAAAACTATATTTTTTTACTTTGGCTATAACAAATATATAGTAAAAGTTAGTCATAAATTGAGGCCAAACAATCCCAATAAGTGTATATTGATTGCTTTGTGTGAAAGTTATAGTGTCTACAATCTATGGTATAGATACCGCAATTTACTGTACATAAATAAAATTTGTCCTGTTTTTCACACAAATGGAGCTTTCTTTTGGTGGTATTTGATCATCTGTGCGTTTTTTATTTTTCGTGCTCTAAACAAAAAAAACCCGAAAATTTTGAAAAAAAATTATATTTTCTCATTTATGTCATAAAAAATATCCAAAAAACTCAAGTTTCATCATAACTTTAGGCCACAATGTATTCTGCTACATGTTTTTGGTAAACAAAAATCCCAAAAAGTGTATATTGATTGCTTTGCTAAAATACCAGGACAGTACAAACACCCCCAAATGACCCCTTTTCAGAAAGTAGACACCATAAGCTATCTGCTGAGAGGCATATTGAGTCCATGGAAGATTTATTTTTTTCCCCACAAGTTTTTTGAAAATGACAAAAACATTTATTTCTTTTTTTTACACAAAGTTCTCACTTAAATTATATATTGCTCACACAAGCGATGGGTACATGTGGAATTACACCCCAAAATACATTTTGCTACTTCTGCCGAGTATGGGGATACCATTTGTGAGACGTTTTGGGAGCCTAGCCACATACAGGAGCCTAAAATCCAGTGACCACCTTGAAAGCCTGAAGGTGCGTAAAAAGAGGCATGGTGAGTATTTTGCAGATCTAATTTTTGCTCACAAGGTTTTGAAATATAAAAAAAGAAAAGATAAAATGTTTTTGTTTTCTTTCTTCATTTTCTAAAAACTTGTGGCAACAAATGAGATCTGCAAAATACTCACCATGCTTCTTATCAAATTTCTTGGGGTTTCTACTTTCCAAAAAGGGGTCATTTAGGGGGGTTTGGTGCTATCCTAGCATTTCAGGGCCTCCGAAACTGTGATAGGTAGTCAGGAAGTGTAATGAGGAAATAAAGCCCTTTAAAAGCCTGAAGGTGCTTATTGGATTTTGGGGTCCTGTACTTGGCTAGACTGCCAAAAAGTCTCTCACATGTGATATCCCCATACTCGGGAGAAGTAGCAGAATGTATTTTGGGGAGTAATTCCACATATACCCATGGCATGTATGAGCAATAAATCATTTAAGTGACAATTTTGTGTAAAAAAAAAAAAAAAATTTTTTTTGTGATTTTCCAAAAACTTGTGGTAAAAAATAAATTCTTCTATTGACTCAACATGCCTCTCAGCAAATAGTTTGGGGTGTCTACTTTCCAAAAAATGGTCCTTTTGGAGAGTGGGGGCATTTTATGCCCAGCATTAGAAGTTTATGCCACGCATCACTCACTCTTCTAACCTGAAGACCAAGTCGTTTCTGACACTTTTTGTTCACATGAAAAAAAATCTGTATTTTTTGCTAGGAAATTACTTTGAACCCCCAAACATTATATATTTTTTAAAGCAGACACCCTAATGAATAAAATGGTGGCTGGTGCAATTTTTTAAGTCCCATAGCACTCGCGCATCGATTTTTCAAATGCAACTTATATGAAAAAAAATACACTTTTTTTACTTTTAATGCACAAAAACAAACAATGTTGGCCAATTATTTGGTAAAATATAAAAGATGATGGTATGCCGAGTAACTAGATACCAAACATGACATGCTTTAAAACTGCACATTCCCTCTGCAATGGCGACAAACTGCATACATTTTTAATATCCATATGCAATGCTTTAAAAGCCTTTGCAAGCTACCATTTTAGATTTACAGAGGAGGTTTTAGTGCTTGAATTACTGCCCTTGATCTGACATTCACAGCGTTTCCTCACATGCATAGTGCAACCACTGTTAACATACTGGCACGGGGTCAACGCTCGCGCCGGGGGGGGCATGGGTGTTTTTTTTTTTTTTTTAAGTTGTTTTGATATTTTTATTATTTTTACACTGTCCCTTTTTTTAATTTTTTTTTTTTGGATCATTTTTAATGCTATCACAGGGAATGCAAATATCCCTTATGAATTCAATGGGCATTGTCATATATTCTTTTTTGAGAAATCTGCAGTCTATCAGATTCTAGATATCTCCTCTGCCCTTACATTATCTGATCTCACCAAGATCGGTGTGTGATCAGATGCTTTTCCAATTTACAAATGGCGATGTTTATATCCTGTGAAACTGATGTGATGAAATGCTCGTAGCTTCCGATTTCTTAGGCTATAGAAATGATTGGCACCATTCTGGTCTCCAATCAGCTCTATGTTCAGCTGGCAGAAACAGCAGCTGCATTCTCAGGTTCCCCCGATGGCACGGGACTGCAAAGAAGGCCGTGGAAGGTAGCGGAGGAGGGGGGGGGGGCATCTTCTCCCGCTGCTTGTAAAAGCATTCTTGCAGCTAATAAGCCACTAGGATTGCTTTTACATGAAAGCCAATCGCTGACTGAAAAAAAATGATACCAGGATGCAGCTGCAGGCATCATCCTGGTATAACCACTCAAAGTCCAGTGATGTACCAGTACTTCGCTGGTCCTTGTTGGGTGTATATGCTATGTTCTTTTTTTTTTTCATGCAGCCTGTGGGCTGGATGAAAAAAAGAGAAGAAATCTCTGCCAGAAAAAGTGTGTGGTTTGCCCACCATTAGATTATACCGCCCTGCATCCACCCACTTCTAATGGTGGGCACATATGAAATGTGCCAAAAAATATAAAATATACTGTATGTGCTGAAGCATAGGGGCCATCCACCCACTGACCACCCCAGTCTCCCATGCTTCGGCATATATGCTCTTTTTTAACTGCGGCTGAAAAATATCATCCAACAGCACTGCACACACCTACTTATGTATATTCTAAAAGCAAGACCTGTTGCTGTGAGAATAAACAAGTCTATGCTGCAGGTGAATGGCATTCCTGCAAAGAAAACAGCAATGGTTAACAATAAAACAGTTACTCAATAAAACAACTTTTTTATTGACATATCTCTGCCAGAAAAAGTGTGTGGTATGCCCACCATTAGAATATACCACCCTGCATCTATCCACTTCTAATAGTGGGCACACAGGAAATGTGCCAAAAAATATGGCCATCCACCCACTGGCCACCCCAGGCCCCCATGCGTCGGCATATATGCTCTTTTTTTTAACTACGGATGAAAAATCTCATCCAACAGCACACACCTAGTTGTGTATATTCTAAGAGCAAGACCCTGTTGCTATCAGAATAAACTAGTCGGTGCTGCAGCTGAATGACATTCCTGCAAAGAAAACAGCATTTGTTAACAATAAAACAATAACTCAATAAAACAACTTTTTTTATTGAAACATCTCAGCCAGAAAAAGTGTATGATATGCCCACCATTAGAATATACCTCCCTACATCCATCCACTTCTAATGGTGGGCACACATGAAATGTGCCAAAAAATATTATAAAATATATATGCCAAAGCATAGGGGCCATCCACCTACTGGCCACCCCAGGCCCCCATGCTTCAGCATATATGCTCTTTTTTTTAACTGCGGATGAAAAATATCATCCACCAGCACTGCACACAACTACTTATGTATATTCTGAGCTCAAGATCCTGTTGCTGTCATAATAAACAAGTCAGTGCTGCAGCTGAATTGCATTCCTGCAAAGAAAACAGCAGTGGTTAACAAAACAGTTACTCAATAAAACAATTTTTTTATTGAAATATCTCTGCCAGAAAAAGTGTATGGTATGCCCACCATTAGAATATACCGCCCTGCATCCACCCACTTCTAATGGTGGGCACATATGAAATGTGCCAAAAAATATAAAATATATATGCCGAAGCATAGGTGCCATCCACCCACTGGCCACCCCAGGCCCCCATACTTCGGCATATATGATCTTTTTAACTGCGGATGTAAAATCTCATCCGACAGCGCTGCCCACACTGACTTATGTATATTCTGAGAGCAAGTTCCTGTTGCTGTCAGAATAAACAAGTCATGCTGCAGCTGAATGGCATTCCTCCAAAGAAATAGCAATGGTTAACAATAAAACAGTAACAATAAAACAGTAAACGGTAACAACGACAACAACAAAAAAACCTATAACTATTTTTGGTTCTTAAAATTATAAATTTTTTGAGAATTTGCACTTTTCATTTTGTATGCTTTTTTTTACTTTTTTTTTTAA